>NC_139219.1:48372541-48522541 GCF_055691185.1 Crinia signifera | reverse complement strand
AGGTTCCAATAACCCCCCCAAACCCCCACCAGTGTGTTCTCGCAGTGCTGAGCAGTTGTACTAAGCTGCGAGCACTGGGAAAGTTTTACCGATTCTTTGCGGATTTAAAAATCGCCGTTTTCTGTTCAAAAGTTATTTGTTTTGAAATACATTTTAACTGGCGAAGATCCATCTCCCTGGTAACTAAAGGTAAATAAATATCTCCCTGGTAACTAAAAATAAATAAATACACTCTTTAAAGTACTAGATCTAGTGTACACATAAGTACGATTGTACGGATTGTTCGAAGATTTGTTGGGGATTCGGAGCAATTTACAGTAGATTCTAGGGGTGCAAAGTATCCAGGAAAGTTTTTAATCTGATCACTGCGGTGACAGAAGACTGAGAAAGCCAAGCATTCTACATGTGTTTGTGTGTGTATATATACATATATATATATATATATATATATATATATATATATATATATATATATATAAAATTACATTTATATTCTCACCTTATCTAAACTCTTAACCCTTAGATAGACAAGGCTTTGTTTGTTTGTGTGAGTAGTTTTTTTTATTTATTTATTTTAAGTATAGATGCCTTGGAATTACCCAAATAAATGAAAGCAACACGCTCTGGTTCATGTGAATACACGCGTAATCTCACTAATTTGTCGGTTAGTACTCACTAATCTTTTGTAGCCATGGACTTTATTCAGCCGCATACTTGCATTGCTCGGGGGTAACCTATCTCCAGCCCTTTGCTCTGCCCCCGAAAAGACTTTTGCACATACTTGGGCGAGATGGAGACAGAAGGGGGGCAGTTTGCGCTGATAAATACGACTTTACGCACTTTTAATTGCGTTCCAAGGATGTCCCTCTTGGACTGAATAAGCAACTGTAGCCGCAGTAATAGATGAAAGCCTCGTCCGGTTCTGCAGACAGCAAGGTGCTGTTACATTGTACAAAGTGCTGTTACATTGTGACATAGAAATCAGTAGTTAAAAAGAAAAAAACTTTTCTTAAAGCCATGCCATACTGTAAACAACAGTACAGACAGAGGTGTAATAATAACAACTGCTTATTGGAAATGTCCCTAAACAATATCGCCGATTCCTAAATAATAAAAAATAAAATATTTAGAGTATATTTGGAAAAAAGCCTCCACGCATTTCTATAGATGGTCAATTTATATCGGCCGGAGGACTCACGATTATATATATATATATATATATATATATATATATATATATATATATATATATATATATATATATATATACATATATATGAGAGAGAGAAAGTTGTATTGTATTTATGTATTTTTGTGGTGAGTTACAAAGTTAAACTAGCGAGGGTGGGTGGTAATGGCCGAGTAGTATGTTAGCTACAGGCAGGCTTGCTGTGCTTTCCTGTGCTGGGCCTGTGCTGTGCTCTACCCTGGTGAGAGCACTACTGAGCTGTGGATGGGGGGGGCGGCAGGGGGGGGCATTTGATCATTTGGCAATAGTCTATGTTAGTGGTTGTACCAGCGTTTTTCTTTTTATTTCAATGTCATTTTTTATTTTTTTTGCTGTTTGTGACCGTTGTGTTTCTCTTGCAGACACCCCCTCTTCCCTCTATTAGCACTGATTTTTGAAAAATGTGAACTAGCTACTTGTACCCCCCGGGAACCAGGGGTGGCTGGCGGTGATGTGTGCTCTTCTGAGTCTTTCAATGAGGACATTGCAGTATTCGCCAAACAGGTCAGCCAAACAACGCACAGGCAAAGCTACACCGCACACACACAACAAATGATCACATACACACACACAAAAAAAATACACAACAGATGATCACATACACTTAAAAAAAAAAACACATTGGACTGACACATTCCATATTATTGATCCCCCCCACCCAAATAGAAACACATAGGTTACTGAACAAGACATGCAGGGTCATCTGCGATTATTATTAATGCCCCTTGTTAATCGGATGGGGGGCAGGGTGGGATTCAGAACCCCGACAGATCTTAGTGTTATCTGTATCAGCTTATTGACTGTACATAATATTATATAATGGACCAAGCGGTTTAGTGAAGCGCTGACATTTTGCCAACTGCGTTTGCGTTTTCAAGTGACTTTGTTTCCTATCTGGCTTTAGATCCGTGCAGAAAAACCCTTGTTCTCTTCTAACCCGGAGTTGGATAATTTGGTAAGTGACAAAAGTCTTTTTTTTTATGTCTCTAAAGACCCCCCCCCCCCCCCTTTATAGCTTATTTCGTACAGAGCTCTTAATTACCAGTAATACAGTGTAACAATTTGGTGTAAGTAAATTACACACTGATCAGAGGAGCTCTCTCCGGCTCTTAGTAAATGAGTTGGTCTTTTTTTTTATGACACCCAGTAAGTGGATGCAGTAATCAGATTTTTTTTTTTGGCTTATTTAGGACTGTCACAACCTTTACAGTCTTCCCTTTTGCTATCACATCCCCTAGAGTTTTAGACAAACAGATTGAAAAGACATCAAAAGACCCCCACTACTAGGCTAGCAATGAAAAGGCGTAAAAATAATAATACAAATACTATAGCCGGAAATACAAGACCATTTGCTGTCCTGGATTGAAGATTGTTTGACACTGAACAAGTTCTCATTCCGGACAATTTACTAAGGTGACTGAATACATCTGTCACATGCAGAGGCCCATATTATTCATGAAATGATAAAAAAAAGTTGAACTGGGCAAGTCGTGTCCCCCCCCCCCCCCCACCCCCCCAACACTCTTTTTTTATATCTTCTTCCCTTGTGCACACAAGGACAACGCCACTGACAATGCCTATGTGTCCCTCTTGTTATTTTACAGATGATCCAAGCCATACAAGTATTAAGGTTTCATCTGTTGGAATTAGAAAAGGTAACGCCGCTGTGTAACACGCTATAGCTAATAGTAAATTTGCATAAATGTCTTTATTTCTAGTTCTCTGTAATTAGTGTCAAACCCAATCACGGAATCCATTTCTCTTCTCAGTTTAATTGCGTTTTCAGCTACTAAAAAAAGAACCAGGATCACAAACGCCCCGGCCTTGTGTTCATCTTAATAACACTCCTGGCATTGGTGTATTTGCTGTGTATAGTATTTATACATATTTTCCATTTAAAATACAAAGAGATTTTTTTTTTTTAACCGCTGAGATTCTTTTTTTATAGATATAAAAATAAAATTAAATAGACAAAATTGAGGGGGTGGGGGGGTTTAAATTCAAGACAGTTATTGTTCCAGGGGGCTTTTTATAAAGACAAAGCCAGGCTGGTTTATCTGCTAGCTGTTGGTCTATGAGACTTTTTTTTTTTTTTTTTTTGTGAATGCTGAAGGGAAAAGAAGGATGATAATGCGATTTTACTGGCTGTTTTGCATTCGAGCAATAAAGGGTTTTGCAGTTTGATGCCAGCTATAAAAGTTGCAAGCAAGCTTGAAGACTTTTTTATTTTTATTTTTTATTTTATTTATTCCATTTCTGTTTGGATTTAAATATTAAAAAATATATATATGATTTGTGAATGCAATGCTTTTCTCCAGAACCATGGCTGTATAACTGTGCAGCCTTGGTGCTTGTGTTATAATTGTAATAAATGTGCCCAGGAGTATACAGCTTTCATGTCGGCATATACAGGCATTGTTTTACCAATGGGTTATATTCCCTGTCTATTGGCCTTAAGCAGACCCCCAAAGCCCCCACTGATGGTATTACTAGATGAAATTAAATAGTTTACTTTAAATGTCACCCATGCAGGTCATGTCTGTCGTGGTCACAGCCCCAGGAGCAGATGAATTTAGCACGGGTGTTGGATTTGTTGTAGCTTGTGAATCCTCTTGTCAGTGTCAATATTCTAGGATATCTCTATTTTAGCAGAAAGGAAAGTTTAGTCCTTAATTCCGGATGCGTCGGGAAAGGGTCTCAGGGGGGTGATTGTAACATATTCCCCTTGTTTTGGGAGATCAGGGCTCCTGCTTAGAGATCCTGGTGGCTCTTGTTCTACTCTTGTTTGTAGTGTAGTCTCAATGCATTTTTGGAATGTCACACACACACACACACACACACACACACACACACACACACATATATGTTTATAATTCTTTTTCTTTCTCAACCCTCATGGTGCAGGTACACGAACTGTGTGACAATTTCTGCCACCGGTATATTAGTTGTTTGAAAGGAAAAATGCCTATAGATCTGGTGATAGAAGACAGGGAAGGTGGATCCAAATCAGACAGTGAGGACATGACCAGATCAGCAAACCTAACAGATCAGGTAAGCAGACACCCCCCCCCTCACCCCCTCACCCCCTCACCCCACATCCCTATCCTTTTCCCTCATTCATCCCATTGGTATGCACACCGTTGGCTGGGTACTTTCTATTATTTGCATATGATTAAGCTCCTTTTAGATACATTTCCATCGAAATGAATTTTTTTGAATAATGTGCCTATTATTGCTTCATTAAGCTCTGCTCCTGGATCCGACCTGGCAAGATGAGCTTGTAAAAAGCCTCTGCCAACCAATATGTCCTGCTATTTGTGTGGCATTTCTCTTTTCATGCCTGCTTCTCGGTTATTGTAGAAGGTATTAGCTCTTGCGTTGGAGGATCAGCGAGGCGGCGGTTGGCGCAAGGGGTTACGTCTACAGTGCACAGGCGTTCCGCCAGCCTTGCGCAGTGGTTTAAATGGCTCCTCTCTGCGCGCATCGCTGCGCTGGAGGATATGTGGAATATCCAGGCTAGGTGGTCTGGGATATAACATGGGGAAGGACTGAAAAGAAGCACAAGCCAGGCTATTTTCTTGCTGTCTGTCTGTACGGTTCATTAGCTTGTCTTGTCAGTTTCCCTTGGCCGAGCGCATTCAGAGCTGAGTGCACATTGCTCCGTGCATCTTCCCTCCCTCACTCACACATGCAGGAGAGGGGAGAGCCGAGGCTCCTACAGATCTATTCCTAGTTCTTTTTTAATACTATAATAATAATATCTGTTATGTGATGCGGAAGCTGCGGCTTGCTTTCTCCCGTGCACGGCCGCAGATCCGCAAGGCTGCGCGTGGAGAGACGCATTGGCTCTGGCGAGGCGCAATCCCCAGGAGGAGGCGCAAGGGGTCTGAGATGTAGTGATGAGGATTATTATCATAAGAAGTGCACAAGGAGCTGTATAGGAGAAAACTATCGGCAAATACACGGCAACTTGGTAGAAGTGTGGCTGAGGGAGGTTGAGAAGTTGGCGATTGAATGGCAACTTCAATGCTCCACTGGATTAATCAGAAGTGCATGGGTATGCCCAGACTACAGGTGCCCCATACTGCAGTGTAGTTTATAGATATTTACAAAGCACAAATGTATACCTGTTGTATATATAACATACATTATTTATCTATCTATCTATCTATCTATCTATCTATCTATCTATCTGTCTTATAGTTAAAATCTATCTAACTATCTTATAAATAAAATGTATAATCGATCTATCATATAATATTTATCTATCTATCTAGCTATCCATCTTTTCTATCTATCCATCTTATCTATCTATCTTATAAATAAAATCTATCTATCTATCTATCTATCTATCTATCTATCTATCTATATATATTATAGTTAAAATCTATCTATCTATCTATCTATCTATCTATCTATCTTATAAATGAAATCTATCTATCTATCTATCTATCTATCTATCTATCTATCTATCTATCTATCTATCTATCTACGAATCTATCTATCTATGAATCTATGTATCTATCTATCTATCTATCTATCTATCTATCTATCTATCTATCTATCTATATATATTATAGTTAAAATCTATCTATCTATCTATCTATCTATCTATCTATCTATCTATCTATCTTATAAATGAAATCTATCTATCTATCTATCTATCTATCTATCTATCTATCTATCTATCTATCTATCTATCTATCTATCTATCTATCTATCTATCTATGAATCTATCTATCTATGAATCTATGTATCTATCTATCTATCTATCTATCTATCTATCTATCTATCTATCTATCTATCTATCTTATAAATGAAATCTATCTATCTATCTATCTATCTATCTATCTATCTATCTATCTATCTATCTATGAATCTATCTATCTATGAATCTATGTATCTATCTATCTATCTATCTATCTATCTATCTATCTATCTATCTATCTATCTATCTATCGATATTATAGTTAAAATTTATATATCTACATACATACATACATACCTACACAATACATAATGTGTAAATATAAACATTAATTAAAGTTGGAATTCCCCCATATCCCACCCTTGCCCCTGAATTGTTTGGTTGTGTATTGCCCCAAGTTAAAAGGGGCTTCACGTAATCAGCAGTGTTGACTGTGTAGTGTGCAATGGATGCATTGTGCAGGAAACAGTGGCGATCCCAGCAGTGTAAAGGTTAATTAGGCTGTAGCAAGAGAAACGTGATGTGTTAAGAAGTATAGAAGTCTGACCTTTATGCTTTGGAAGGGTTAATTTTTTTTTTAACCTGTAACAGCAATCATGGCCATTGTTTTGGGTTAAGAAATACATATATTTCTGTATTATTACACTTTATTATTTTTAGATATTTTTTTTGTGTTGGTGTTATTTAAAAAAAAGTCCTCATTTGCAAACTAATTGTATATGCATATCGGTTCATCGGCAAATCTATCTGGTTCTGTGTGTCTGGTTATTTATTTTTCGCTCTGTCTTGTTATATATTTTTAATTATGCATATTAATGAAATACTTAACTTCAATATGGCACCAAGAAACTCATCACTTTAACATATATTTGATACTGACATTGTGTTTTTTTTTATCTGATACTGTTTTTGTCAGTTTAAATAAAGTTTTATTAGTTTATAGTAGACAGTATTTAGAGTATATAATCAGTGCAACTCGTGGGAATTCTATGCTGGTTACACAAGGCATAGCCAAACAAAACAGCTAGCTAAGCCCACATCCCTTTCTGGATGGATTGTAAACCCCACAACAGTACCACAATTGGTGCATATAGGTGTAAAAATGTAAATATTTGTTGAATTATGATGTGACCAAATGTTTTTTACATAGATCTTAAAGCTTTACTGTCATGATAAAGAACTTTGCCACTGGCATATTTGGAATATTGCAGAAATAATTGTATAAATTACGCTTAGTAGTGTGTTTATTACAGTTTTTGTTTCATTTTTGTTTTTACAAACCACTACACACAATCCTGTTCTATTACCTGTTGCCTTGGAGTTCTGATCTATGGTTATTTGTGTTTTTTACTGACAGTAGGTGTGTTTTTAGTGTTGCTTGTTTGATACCATTACATTTTGTTCCTAACTACAAGTGTGTTGAAGTAATGGGTTCTAGTGATCTGGCCTTATCCACATTACATTGCAATATATAGCTTTGTATCCTTGGGAACCTATAGTAAAATAGAGACTGTAGCTGATGAAGAAAAACTTGCTATCCAACAAGTCTAGCTAGAAATTGGGTTGCTAAAAGATCTGTAGTGCATGGTATATATACAGCTATTTGAGCAAATTACCAGGATAGCTCAGGGGCACAAATGAAATCAACACTTTAATTGCCTCCAAAATGAAGATTTATATCCCATTTTCCCAAGAAATCATTATTTTCTTGAGAAAGTGACCTACACAGCAAGACAATAACATATTTTAAATAACAATTAGCAAGCTCAACTGATTAGGAAAAGTGGGAAGATTTAAAAATAAACCAGAGTTTTTTTTAGGAAGCCCAAAATGGATATGAAACCAAAAATGGAATAGCTACGGCGGTGAAACACAAGCCATTATAAAGTTTATTTCACCCTGCAGCATTTCATCTCACGCCTTTAGCATTTCAACATCGCATGTAATTAATTCCTTGCATGTATTCACTATCTTTATGTATAGGTTTGTGATGTTTTTTTTTTTTTTTTGCCAATATATAGACCTAATCCACAAAGTTTAACCTCATTATGTAAAGTTCATCTTAGTGTGGAAGCTTTAAGTGGTATTTTATCTAGTAAGGCCGTGGTACTGTGCGCAGTTTTGCTGTGTTATTTTATATGATGTGCCTTATGGCTTTTAATTAAGAACTTGATACAATTTATTTTTTTGATGCGCAATCCCATTTAAAATGTCAGTTCCTCATTTAGGAGCGCGATCATTCACCTCATCTCAAAGGGATATTAACCTTTAAATCATCGAAAGTTTTATCAATTCTGTTTTTTAGTGTAGAAGTCAGAACCCTTTGAAGGGAAACTGAACAAGACACCCAGAATACAAGCCCCACCCCTGAAAATGTTTGCAATAGACTTTAAAAAAAATATGAAACTTTGCATTTTCCTATGAATGCGGCTGAGCCAGTTCCAACTGTTCTGTTGTCTACTTGCTGACAAATGCAGATAGCCTTCAGGTGTTATGTGATCTGGAACTGCTAGTTGCCTGTTTAACTTGTTTTGTAGCACTAGAGTCTGTTCTTCATCTTGTCATGTAATCTAATGCAAGCGTTTCCTGTTCAGCAACTGACCTCTCCTTATGGCTCCACCTCTGCTTATCCCTGGAGGAGTGCCTTACAAATACAGCCATGTTTGAGTACCCGGATATAGGATAGATGTTGTCACAAACTATCTCATGTTTTGCTTTTTTTGTAAAAATTTTAATATGCAATTTTGAGTCAACTCTGTTTACTGTTGTACCTGGCAGCCATAGCCCCCTGCAATGATTGGGCGACATAGCTACGATCACTAGAATGTGTGTTATACTATACCTAGCCTTAGCCAGAAACTGATTGTTTTACTCTAGGTGACTTTGTTCATTGTATTGTTGTTGGAGGTTAGTGTCAATTAATACCTAGGATTTATTTGTAGCACCAATCTGCAAAACATCGCAAAATATTTCATTTTGAAATGGGCTCTATTTCGGGCCTATATTTTCCTCTCTTAGAATTCAAGCACTCCCAACTATGAAACATGCATACAGAACACAATTACTTGACATAGACGTGATAGGAAATTTGTTATCAGTGCCTCTAAACTTTATTTATTTATTTGGACTTTGGTATATAGTTATGATCAGTGGTGGCTCTTACCTCGGCTAAGGAGAGGGGCTGCCACAGTGCTTCCCCCTGCCACCGCTGCTTGTCCCCACCACCGCCATCGGCAGTAGCTTCTTCAGTACTGCACATGTGTTGGCTCCAGCTTCTATGGGGCTGCTTCAGGAGGAGACATGTAGAAGCGTATTGATGGTCCCAGGTCCGGCACATGCGCAGTATCATCCGTGGTACCTCGCATGTGCAGAACCCATTTTTTATGGGCTGCCCCGCAGCAGCCCATAGAGAGGAGTCCTGGAGGAAGGGAACACCTCCCAATGGGAGACTGCATTTGGCTTCACACAGTGGCAGATTTTACCTGGGGGGGGCTGCAGCCCTGCAGCCCATAGGTAAAAACCGCCACTGGTTATAATATAGTTTAGCCATGATGTTGGGCTGTTGCATTATTGCCAGCTGTACATAATGTACACTGACATTCCCAGGTTTTAAAGATTTGACCCTGGAAATTTGAGTTCCTGGAAATGTGTCCCAGAGAGTAACTTTCTTATTCTGTGTATTTATTCTATTCTTGTCATTAGTTCTTAACTCTAAACTTTACAAGTTAATATTCATTGGTGATGAGTACTTATAATGTAACCCTTTTAGGGCCAACATCTCCGTGAGAGATCAAAGTAGCCACTAAAAATTGCAGCGCCACTCACATTTGTTATATAAAGTCAAATAAAAAAATGTTGCGTAAAAAAAGATGATATTTCCTACATAAGGTAAACATTACAGGTCACAATGAATAAAAAATGTTCGCTTGCCAATTTTTACGCCTATTTTGACAGATTCTCCTGGCACTCAAAGGGTTAAGTACACAATCGTCTAGCGCCTAGTTTAGTAAATATAGGAAGAGTGTTATTGTACGCAAAGGCCTGCAGCACATCTTGATGAGATACAGATGGAGATTCTACAGATAGATAGATATGCATAAATTAGCTGAAATTTACAAAGAATGCAGCTTTTGCAATGTCTTAAAATGCGGCATAGGCTGGTTTTACTCACCTGTCACCCATGTGTCACGAATCACTAGGTTAAAGAAAGGCTTGCAGAGCCACCGGCAATGTGTCGAACATTAAAATTCAAAATCGAAATGCACTCATTCAAACCTATCTTTGTCAAATTAGTGAATTCTCTGAAATTCAAGATTAAAACTAATATCTTGAGCCTTTAGAAACCACGAAAAGCAATTAACTTACTGATTGGCCGGTGACACACCTGGGCAGAAATAAAGGCACTCTTTAATTGTAACTCATTCTCTCAGCTTTTAGAAAAGTTATCAAATTCCAGCAGTTTTCCTAATGTCTTCGCTACACAGAAGTTCATATATCACATTTCATAAGATACATGTGAGCCATATGCACTGGATCTTTACATATTGTTATTAAAGTGATACATTGTAGTTTGTTAACAATAAAAGACAAATAACCATGTATCATTTTTAAAAGATACGTGTAATGAAGTGACAATTCTGTCTGTGTGACATCATACAATGCACATTTGCAGGCTCCCTTATAGAGATTGATTGATTTATTTGTTTATTTAGAGTTTCTTATATAGCGTAGCATTTTCTGTTGCGCTTTACAATTGGTAGAGATGTTTTTTTTTCCCATCTGTTTACTAGTGGGTAAATTATCTTAAGCATGCATGGCCAACCGGTGGCCCTCCAGCTGTTGTGAAACTACGCACCCCAGCATGCCTTGATATAATTTTAGCATTCCCTATTAGCAAAACTGTGGCAAGGCATGATGGGACTTGTAGATTCACAACAGCTGGAGGGCCGTAGTTTTGCCACGCCTGATCTAAAGCTTCTAAATGTGAAAATCGGCAATGTTGCCCATCGCAACCAATCAGATTTGTCTTTCATTTCTCTATTGCATCCTAGAAAATGACAGACTGATTAGTTGCGATGGGCAATAGAACCTTTAAATTTCTAGAAGCTTAAGTAACTTTACCAATAGATAACTCTTGCAATGACTGAAGCAGACAGTCTACTTTAGTTCATTTCCAAGGCATTAATATATGTGTTATGTAATAATAACAGCGTACATTGTACTTTGTAATCATAGAGTAAGAATAACAGAACGTAACACTAATCTAAACAGCTATACATGTAATGTACAAGCAAACATAGATTTGTACTAATTATAAAATGCACTTACTAAGAAGGAGCAGAATAGTCTGTTTGGGGTTTTGGCCATTAAATGGCAATTCTACTGTATTTTTACTATAAGATGCTGCAATTGACTGTAGATTTGGCTTTTGTTGTTATATACTATAACAGTCTAGAATGCTTTTTTTTTATAACGCTTGATTAAACAGCAAAAAAAAAAAAGTGACGTCTGCCTGAATTGTGAATGTTGCAATCAATTCCGGGCCACAATTTAAGTGCACCATTGCTAATTAATATTGCTAATTATAAAAATCTGATAACGTTTTTAGAGTAGCTAGCCAATTTCTCTTCTAAGTTATGCAAAATGATATCTTTACTTATGTACCGTTGCAACAGTTACCTTGAAAGATTTCAAGTTGTTCATGCATTTTCCTGCTGAATAAAGACCTATTAGCAAATAAGAAGATGCTTTTTATTTAAGCAGTATTTCACAGTCAAACTGATTTCTCTAAAAAAGCAATGTGTTCACAGTCTTAAAATTGTCATTAATATACCAGCTTGTGTTTAGAGGGGCACATTTTCCCCTCAATGGAAAAACAAGAAGCTAGCTAGCTTTAACAGATGGCAGTAAAAGATAGATGTAAAAATAGTATTACAGTAAATATATAAGAATCGGATCTAAAATTCAAAGCGCATAAGCAAACGATACACTTTCTTAGCCTAAAATGTATTTTTTGCAACCCATTATTAAAGTTATATTATTGTATCATCTATGTTAATCAATGAACCCTTTGAGTGCCAACATCTATGTGAGAGACGCGCAACATATCTTCTAAAAATGCCAGCATCGCTCACATTTGTTATATTAATTCAAATAAAAAATGTTGTGTAAAAAAAAAAAAAGATTCTATTTCCTATATAAGGTAAACATTACAGGTCATCATGATGAATACGAATGTTTGCTTGGCAATTTTTACACCTCATTTGACCAATTCACTTGTCACTCAAAGGGTTAAAACAGTCATAAGTATAATAAAGAAAATCAAGTGCTTCATTAGTTTCAAAAGTGACATTTATGAGCATTACACCAAGCGAATTACAGGTAGATAATTCTTTTGCATGTTTCCTGTTAATGTTTTTTTCCTCTTTAATATTAAAATAAACATGTTTCACCAACGTGATTATCCATAAGGTTTGTGCAGATGAACTTCTAATTATCAAATCCATAGTAAGTCTAAATACAGAAACAGCTCTAGAAAGAAAAAAATTACAGGCACTCGGCCAAATTCCTGTAGGGGCTAGGAAGGGAATGATCAAAAAATGAACATGCAGCGAGACATCCCGTAAAAATGACTATTATTCAATATTATTTGACTGTAATGTCAAGGAAGCTGTAGAGAGACAGAAAACTGACAGTAGTTATCAGTGATATCTATCTACCATGTACTCTTAATATTTGCTAATAGCTTTTCTTTTAATATGGTAACTGACTCAACCTTAATTGCGTTACCATAGTGAGAACTTAGCTTTGCTTTGGGGTTTAAACAAATATATATTTAAAGAAGGTGTACATTTTATTAATGGGGGCATGTTTTAAATAAATTAATCTGTCTAAAATTAAGTTAATTTAGTCAAGTGGCTAAGCTAACATCAGGTCTTGTGCAGCAAGACACAAAGCAACAATGTACCATAAAGCGCTATCACCAGCATTCAAACTATGCCCAGAATGCAGACTAGGGAGTCTCACGTAATTTGGTCTTATCTCTTAAACTGGCTAAGATGTCTCTCAAAAGTTTTTTTACTCCTTTCTTCCACTAGCAGACGGACAAGCCTGATTATCATTATTGTTCATTATTTATATAGCGCCACAAGCGGAGAGTAGCGCCTTAGCAGATACATACAGAGGGCAAGATGTACGAAGCTGCAAAAAGTGATAAAGTAGAGAGTGAGAAACCACTCCCCCCTACCTGTCATTTTTCAAACACAGCCTGTAACATGGCAGTTAGGAGCTGATTGGCTGTCGGTTTATCATTCTTCATTTTATCACTTTTCAAGCTTAGTACATCTGGCCCAGAAACAGTATGAACAAAACAAGCAAAAAGTACATCGCAGGACATGGTCATGGGCGGATTTAGGGATCAGGTCGCCATCTAGGGATCAGGTGGCGGTTTTAGGGATCAGGGGCCATTTGGGGATCAGGTAGCAACATCATGCAACTGCCCCCTTATTTCAGGGCCAGATGCAATGTCTTGATACTGCCAAAGCAGCCCCAACCTCAACCCATTCTCACCTCCAGGATCACAATTTGTAGCCAATTGTCCGGCTTCCAGCAGCAAGAAGTGCACCCCCCCCCCCCCAGCGAGAAGTGCCACTCCTAGGCAGAACCCAAATATTTGGTACCATTTTGGGCAGAAGGGGGTAGATGATGGTATAAGTAAAGGAAGGGAAGCACATGTGGGAAGAGGGCCCTGCTTGTTACAGTCTGACAGGATAGAAAAGAATACAGAAACAATTCTTATGAAAATTAAATAACATATTTTCTCTGTCATGGGTGTGAAAAAAGGCTGGTTGATGGCACAGTGGTATGTCCTGTGAGCCAAAAATGGCCCCCTGTATGCTGTACGGAGGTTTCATGTTGTATAGACAGTTGTTGGTTGTTTGGGTGGTGAAGCTTTATATAGTGCATTCACAATACAACAGCAACATTTTAGTGGACCATAGTTATTTGACCCTGGGATATGAACTAGGATCACCCATTTCAGAGGCAGTGACATTACCAATGAGCTACTCCTGGAACCCTCCGGGGCAATAACATTAGTGCTTCTTGTGCTCAGTGAATAATCAGTGACATGAAAGCTGTGAATATTATGCAACTTGTACATAGAAGTGAATTTTACCTTGAAAGTATTGCTTAAAATAAATGTAAAGAAAAATCTGTACATAAAGTTGTTGGAAAGAATGAAGCATACATATAATCTATATTTTTAAATGCCTTGTATGTAGTAGAAATAATAAAAATAATATAACATAAAAAAAAAAAAAAACGCTTGGTGATCTGGAGCCAAACGCTGATAAATTCCCCACCATGGTGTCTATGAAACAGGAATTCCTTAGGCATGACCTAATTCCTGAATGTCAATGTGTTTTTTTTTTTTTACTCTCTACTTAAGTTATAGAGGAAAATTCAGTCCTACAAAAAAAGTAATAGTACAATAAACAAACTACATATACATACACACATATATATATATATATATATATATATATATATATATATATATATAAACACACACTTGATAAACTAGAAATAATGAGATTGGCCATCAATATTCTCTAAATGCCCACTAAAATTATATATTTTTTGATATCTTACAAAATCTATATTTTACTAATTTACTATAACTCTGCAAGTACTTTTTTATTCAAATTCCCCTATGTGTATTCATCCTCTGAATCTGTATGCAAACACGTCTAATGAATTAGCTCATTTTAATTTAAAGATATTACCACATCTTCTTCAATCCGGGCAAGCCTCTCATATTATACAGTAGTAGCAGAAGTAGTAGTAGTAGCACACAGTAATAGAAGCAGCACTAGAAAGTAGTATTAGCAGGAGAAGTAAGAGTAACAGTAGTTAGTAATAGCAGTAGTAGTAATAGCAATAGCAGTAGTTAATAATAACAGTAATAGCAGGAGTTAGTAATAGCAGTAGTTAGTATAAGCAGTAGTAGTAATAGCAGTAATTGCAGTAGTTAGTAATAGCAATAGTAGTAGTAGTAGTAGTAGTAGTAGTTGTTGTTGCTGTTGTTGTTGTTGTAGTAGAATAGTAGCACTAGATAATAATAGTAGTAGTACTAATAATAGTAGCAGTAGCAACTGTAGTAACAGCAGTAGATAGTATCAACAGTGCTACTAAGTAGTAGTTGTTGAAGCAGCAGCAACAGCAGTAGTAGCACTAGCAGAAATAGTATAACTAGATAATAATAGTAGTAGTAGTAGTAAGAGTAGCACTAGTTAGTAACTAGATAGCTAGCACTAGATAGTACTACTATAGTAATAGTATTAGACAGTAGTAGTAGCAGCAGATGTAGCAGTATCAAGAATAGTAGCATTAGATAATAGTAGTATAGCAGCAGCTGTAGTAGTTGTAGCAGCAGCAGCAGCAGTAGATAGTAGTATAGTAGAAATAGAAGTAGCAGCACAGCAGCTGTAGTGTCATCAAAATAGTTGTACTAGATAATAGTAGTAGTAAATAGCAGCAGTTGTAGTAATAGCAGCAGCTGTAGCAGTAGCAGTAGCTGTATATAGTAGTACAGCAGGAGTAGTAGTAATAGCGGCACTTGTAGTAGTAATAGCAGCAGCAGCTGTAGTAGTAGTAGTAGTAGTAGTAGTAGTAGTAGCAGCAGCAGCAGCAGCAACAGCTGTATATAGTAGTAGGAGTAGTAGCACCAGAGAATATTAGTAGTAATGGCAACTGTAGTAATAGTAATAGCAGTTGTAGTAGTAGTAGTGGCAGCTGTATATAGTAGTAGTACAGCAGGAGCTGTAGCACTAGAGCAGGGCTGGGCAACACTGGCCCTCCAGATGTTGATGAACTACACATCCCAGCATGCCTTGCATCAGTTTCAGCATGGCCACATAGCAAAACTAATGCAAAGCATCCTGGGATGTGTAGTTCATTAACATCTGGAGGGCCGGTGTTGCCCAGCCCTGCACTAGAGCATAGTAGTAGTAACATCGACAGCTGTAGTAATAGTAATAGCAGCAGCTGTATATACCAGTAGAAGTACAGCAGGAGTAGTAACACTAGATAATAGTAGTAGTAATAGCAGCAGCTGGTAGTAGTAGTGGTAATAGCAGCAGCTGTAGTAGTAGCAACAGTAGCCGTAATAATAGCAGTAGCTGTATATAGTAGTAGTACAGCAGGAGTAGTAGCTCTAGAGAATAGTAGTAGTAATAGCGGCAGCTCTAGTAGTAAAATTAGTAATAGCAGTAGCTGTAGTTGTAGTTGTAGTAGCAGTAGCAGCAGCTGTATATAATAGTAGTAGGAGAGCAGGTATAGTAGCACTAGAGAATAGCAGTAGTAATAGCAGCAGCTGTAGTAATAGTAATAGCAGCAGCAGTTGTAGTGGTAGTAATAGTAATAGCAGCAGCTGGAGTAGTCGCAGCAGCTGTAATAGTAGTAGTAGCAGCTGTATATAGTAGTAGTACAGCAGTAATAGTAGCACTACAGAATAGTAGTAGTAGTAGCAGTAGCAGCAGCTGTATATAGTAATAGTAGTACGGCAGGAGTAGTAGCACTAGAGAATAGTAGTAGTAATAGCGGCAGCTGTAGTAGTAGTAATAGCGGCAGCTGTAGTAGTAGCAGCAGCTGTAAATAGAAGTACAGTAGGATGAGTAGCACTATATATTAATAGTAGTAGTAGCAGCAGCAGCAGCAACAACAGTAATAGTTGTAGTGTGTGATTTGGACATTTAATCCACCTGCCTTCTCCCTTATTATCCATGGCGGGTTACTGTCCATAATAGAGTGAAGAAGAAGTGCTTTATTTCAACAGGGCTACAATGGAATTTCAAGTTAACCCTCTTCTGTGCAATTTAACTGCAAATTTCAGTTTTGGTGTGTTCAGCAGTTTTTTAATCTACACCTGGAAGACAAACAGCTCCAGCTCCATCTATTTCCCTCTCCCATCATTCCTTGCACCCACTATTGACACAGTCTGCCAACAGCTATCATGGGAACAGTTACCCGCTGATGGCAGCTGCGGGATCAGTGATCATACTTTTCTCTTGTTAGAGGGCAGTGGGCAAGCGCGGTGACAAATCCTTGACTACTTGATGCCTTAGGTGGCAGTTTACATTGTTAAAGGTTAATATGACCCTGTAGCACTAGAAAACTTAAATATGTACATTTTGGAACGGAAACAAAAATGGTGATCCAGGATGAAAATCATAGACCGCAGAATTACTTATATGTGGTGAATTTCCACATGTATGTGTGTGATTTATTTTCATACACCTCATTGTTCACATCGCATGCAGAGATTCCGCACACTAATAGAGAAGGGATAGGTTTATAATGGGATCCGCTGATTGGGTAGAAGGAAGCTCCATGGTGTAAATTTCAGTTTCATAGAAAACTGTTTTACGTGACATTTTTCTCAAACCTTACTTTAAACAAATATACCTTATTTTCTGTAGATTATATCTGTAATTAGACTGTTGAATAAACTGCCTACATTTAGCTTGGATCTTTTGTGTATAATATTTCATGGGTACATCTAAAGGGTATGTAGTCCTTATGCCAACTTTCGGAATGTCGATATCGGAATGCCAGCATGATCATTATGTCAACATTGTGAATGTCAAATAACACAATATCGACAGTACAGAGTTAGACGTAGTGTTAGGGGTTGGGTATGGGCCATTGGGGGCGACCCTTTAGGTGTACATGCATTGGTTTGACCACTGAAGGTCGACGGGGCTTAAAGCACACCTGAAATAGGTTTAAATGCCTAAGGTTGACAGGATTGGAAAGTCGACACACGCATAGTCGACATAAACACTATCTAAGTGTTCCGTGTCCTCGCGCATGGCTCACTACGCTCGCCATGCTTCGGGAGCTATTTTATTCTCCCACCACGCTGTAGTGGATGGTATGGCATGAAATACCACCTGTTGGTGCATGTCGGCTTATAAAAAAGTTAAGAAATCGATGACTAGATATATAATGCAGGCTTGAATGATCTAGCCTGGCTATGGCGACGTGCGGGACCGCTATGGGGCATACACACTGAACGATATCTGCTTAAATTCTAAAGGTGCCCAGACACTGTACAATATTCCCTGTGCGTTTTGAACTCGATCGCATCTCATGCGATCAAAACATTCAAAAAGCACGGGCTGCACAGACTTTATGTGCTGTGCGATGGGATGCCCGCGGGAGCATGCATCGCATCGCATCGCACAGCACCATTGTACCGTTTATGGGCACCTTAAGCAATCTATCCAGATTGCTTAGATATTAAGCTGAAATCTCCCTGTGTTTATGTCCTATACCTCTCTCTGCACATTTGACATCTGCCCCACCTACAGTGCAGCATGGTTTTACCCAGGTTTTTTTCCCAATCAGAATCAGAAGAAATGAAACGGCTAATCAGCAAATACCTAGCAGGTGAAGATGTTTTACTGAGTTAGTCTTTAGAATTCAGATCACTCCAAACTTGCAGCTACAATGGATCTTTTCATCCTCAAAATACAGAACAACTGGAGACTTCTCTAAAAATACTTATCCTATTATCCAATTTGCACAGATACGTTAGCTTGGCTAAACTGGTACTTTATCACGCTCTTGATGCTATAGTTTATTGATGCTTTAATCTACAAAAGCTAGTGAAAGGCATATTTCAAAAAAAAGGGGTAGAGGGGCCTCTTACACAATGCAAGTGTACAATGATTAGTGCCCAAATTTATAATCCCACAGGACTATAATTCATCTCTGCTCAAATTCCCTACTGAAATGAATATACCTCACAAAACATTTTGCTAGCTGCTTGATATATTGAGTAATATGGTGCAGCAGTGATTTGCAGATTGGCCAGGCTTGTGAAAGGCTTTTAGAACTGCAGCTGGAATCTCGTAGATATTGCACGAGGCGCCGTCAAAATCTTGCTAGAATTTTTTTAACACCTGTAAAAGCATGACCGTTTGTAGGAGTAGGGGATTAATGGCAGGGCATCTGGGAGAAGTTTTGGGGTCACAGTTCTGGGGGCGTGGCAAGTATGTGTGGGTGTGGTCATTCAGTGTTGTGGCTATCAGGGCCCTTTCTGTGTGCTACTGTAGAGGGTGTAGCCATGTCATACATTTGGGGCCATTATTGCACCTATCAAACAAGCCTAGAACAGTTTGAATCCCATCCCCAGAGACCTCTACCTGTTGGTTCAAATGACACCATACCAACTTGCCTTTGTACTTACACACGGGGGTGAATGAACTGTTCTTTAGCCTAACACTTCTCAGTGACTGCGGAACAGGAAAGCACTTTCCCCAATGCATATATAGCATCTAGGGAGAGTTGTTGGATTTGTTCCCTTGGATACAAAACATAACAGAAAAAAATAAACCATTCAGACTAGAATAACGGCTTTGGTGAAAAACACAGAAGCAATCCAGAACAATAAAGGAAAATATTGTTCAGCAGATCATGCCCAAGCCAAAATATTTAAGTAGTCTGAAATCAGGAATTTAATTTTACTAAATGGCTAAATTGTAAAATATTGCAGTAGAGGAATAACTAGCGCAGCTGCTAAGTAAATGTTGATAGGATAGTTAAAGGTCACCACCTTCCTGTTATAGACAAAATATTATCTTTACTTCGTAGAGGTCCCGCTGTGAATTTTTGTTATCAATCTGATATAGATTAAATCAAATTTCAAACCGTTTGATCTGACACACACAATGTTTTAGATCTTGTAATGTCAAGAATAATGTTTAGTAAACTTCAAATCTATCAGTTGTATTTAATTTAAACAAAGTAATAATTGTATGTAACTTGCTTATAGTATTAGCAATAAGGCATCCACCTGCAATCTGTTAGAAGTGATAAATGTCTAGGCAGTCAGCTCCTAACTGTCATATTACAACCACCGGACCATACCACGATAGTTAGGAGCGGATTGGCTGGACATTTATCACTCTTTGGATGTTCTAACTCTTGAAAAGTGATAAAATGGAGAGTGAAAAACCACCAACCAATCAGCTCTTACCCCTTATTTTTCGAACACAGCCTGTAGCATGGCAGTTAAGAGCTGATTTTGAAGCTTTTTGACTTTTGAAGCTTAGTTCATCTGGCCCATTATCACCCTTGTGCTTTTCTCTTTTTAAGGCTTAATAAATCTGCCCTACTGATCCTAAGAAGCCAGCAGGCCACATGTACTCCTATATACCGCCAGAATTCCCAAGACCCATCCAATAACCCTATTATCCACATCATAATACACAAGTGTGCCTGCTGTACGCCAACGTAATAACATCACTAAGCATTCATTTACCGGAGTTGTTTATACATGTCGTAATGACATGTTTGCATTCTGATAGTAATAATTATAGAATGTTTTGTTCCAATCACCTGTAGTAAACTAGACTCATTTATTTGGATAGCAAATGAGTAAGCAGCTACGTATGTTTAGAGTCGTGCTCAAGTCCTGTTACACGCATACATTCCCAAGGCCATGTTTGGAGTGTTATTGTAATATTACACCCACTCTTATTTAGTGCATGAATAAAACTTTTGGTTTTCGCTGTGCTCTTGGCTGAGGTCTCAGAGGAAGAACCAGGTCTGCCGCATGTGAGTTTATTGGTTTAGCTCCTAAGAGAGCAAGTATCATTGTTAAGTAGAATTCATGAAAGCGGAGCTCTAGCCTCTTTATTTAACATACACTTTCATCTTTTAAATCTCCATTATTTGTTTTGTTTACAAAGAAATTGCATTAAATGCTCCTTTTGTTGGGATCACTTGTAAGAAGTGCTTGATGCAATGTGGGGGAGTACGGAGTATATAAACCATTTGCCGATTGGGCTATGTGAACTGATCCATCTTTACAGCAGCCACGTGCTGCAATTAAATACATAAAATCTGTTGCCTTCCAAGTCTTCCAACCGTCTGTGCCGTTTGGGAGTTTTAAATCGGTTGAGGAATACGATGACAGATTTTGTTTTTCTAGCATAAGGTTGAGTACAAATATGTAGCATATGTGACTAATTCCCATTATAATCCTTGAATATGAAGTATACATTTGTTTGCACCTTATGGTGAGACATTGATGTCCATTAATACACAGCGCTTCTGCCTGAATTCCCAAGGCTCTCACCATAGATTGTTCTATGCGATGGCAATGATGGAAAAGAAGACTTAGAAACTCTTTACTTATAATGACTAGATGTACTGTTGTGGCTGTTGGTTTTATCATTCAGTTCTTTAAGACAATCTTTTGCATTAATGTCCATTCGGTGGATGCATGTCACATGACACTGTCATATAGGATGTCAATTAAATAATATAATTCCACGCTTCACGTAGATATGTACATGTTTTTAATAGTGTTTCCAATGGCTTTTGGAGAAATGTAAATGGCGTAACTTGTTCTGGCAACAGTGTCAGAATGATTCCAGTATTGTCACTGTTGGGCCAGGTATTTTGAGTTAAGGCTCATGCACACAGGGTGATATGTATGAGCCTTGGTGTGCTGAGCGATCTAGTCTAGTCAGATCTCTTAGGGCACAGGGATTGCTAGATTGCCCATACACACGTACTGATGTGTGTGTATGGGCGATCTGTGTTAACCAGCATTTTCTGGTTAGAACTCTGACGATCTGATTAGATCTTGACTAAATGATCTGGTCATATCGCTTAGAAAATGCGACAAAATGGCCCTGTGTGTGTATGCCCCTTTAGAATGTGTCAAAGAGCTCTCAGATATGTAATAATAGGTCAATTATGCAGATAAGAAAACAAACAATTTAATGTAGGCAAATAATAGTTTGTAACAGTCTACATTCTTTGGCGATTTGTAGTTCTAAAGGTCCTGATCAGAAACAAAACATTTCCATTCTTGTAATCAATGGGTCTAGTTGCGACAGTAAAATAGGGTAGCATTAGTTAAAGAATTCCCGACTGAGTAACAATCAGTAATTTTCCTATGTGGTCCCCAGTTTCTTCCCACACTCATACTGATCAGATAATTGAAAAAAACAACATACTGATCAGATAATTGAAAAAAAAAAACCTGTGTATGTATGTTCACATGATGAACTAAATTGATTGTAAGCTTCATTGGTTTAGGGAATGGTGTGAATGAATTATATTTTGTATGAAAATATAGCATCTAGCGTTGTCAGTGTTGGCCCACACATGTTTGCCATATACACAACTATTAATACAATTACATATGTGTGACTGCTATATACATTATGTAGTCACCAGTCAATTTCATTTTTTCAGACCTATGTATATATATAAATGCGAGTTATAAATTAATTAATTAACTATTTAATTAATTAATTAATTAATTAAACCGGCCTTCATATGAGGGGGCTGTAATTCAACTGGAGTAACGCATTTTGCTCATCTCCTCCCTTTTATGCTGTAGCCCCCTTAACGATAAAGTATTGTTTCTTTATTACTTTCTTTATTAACAGTTTCTTATATAGCGCACACATATTCAGCAGCGCTTTACATATTTTCATCTTATCAATGCTTTTCTCACACAGTTCCCAGAGTTCCGTGACGCAGAACCCATTATAGGCAATTAATGTTTATGATTTCCGTATGTCAATACAAGTTTAGTTCAATCAAATTGCTAAAGATCACTAGGGGCTCAAATTGAGCCACTGGTGGAGATGACAGCTACATCAAAGCTGGAACACTGAGAATTCCATGTTAGCGTTTTGTTTGCATGCTGTTATGGCGCTGGTTCTCGAAGGCCAAAGGTCTAGACTCAGAGTGAAGAAAGTTACAAGGTTTTCAGTTCCCTCTGACATTATTACTGTATTTAATTAGTACACCGCCTAATAGTTTTACATAGTGCATAATATGTTATCTTTCGTATAGATTTGTATACCACCAAATGTTGAATGCTGAAGTACTTTAAGGGGCATTACTAGTTATGTATCATTAGGCAGATTGGTTTGGAGGGTAGACATTGAAGCGGGCTAAAATGAATAGCTGTTGACATTGCTTCTACTTTTCATTGGTGTTTTGTGAGTAATGTGGAAACAGACAATCCCATGAATAGTAATGTGTATTCATGCCATAGTATGGTATGCCAGTACATCATACCAGCCTTAAGCATGGCTGGGGTTTTTCCCAGAAAATGCTGCCGCCTACCCAACCCCATACTGCCACCAATACCCACATTCCAGCTCCTCAAGTTAAAATGTGGAGGTGGTGTTTTAGAAGTTCCACCGCCGCCACCTCCATTATCTACTAATGGATGAGTTCCTCATAATATCCTTCATTTTGAGACAGACTTCAAGGCACACCCCCCCCTCCTATCCCAGCACTCTAGTCCTAATGGTAGAGCCATCCCTGGTCTTGAGTGCCACTCATAGCCTGTACTTATTGCTTACGGAGCTCTAGTCAACAAATCTGTATGAAGTCCAGAAATCTTTTTGGGCTCTTTTGAGTTATCTCGGCCCTATAATGGTGCTGAGCTATAGTAAAATAAATTATGGTCTAGATATTACAGACATTAAGCCTAATTAGAGTTGAAAACAAACCCAATGGTTTACATGCATCTCCCATGTTAGGCGATCTGTACTGCGTATCTATACTGCACATGCGCAGATGTGTTTCTGCGACAATGGTTGCTATTTTCCCCCAAGCCCCACAGCATGTTTGACATTACAAAATGATCCAGTAGCATTAGCATATTATTACACAGCTACCATGTACACAGTAACATTGGCTGTGAAATAGTGTCCATCTCTGAATCAGACCCATTATTCAAATTTTAACAGATTTCCAATGAAAATTAAATGCTCGATTTATCAAGGATTTGAAACAGTTAAATTAGAGTGAAATAAAATAACAACAAATCAGCTCAATCAAACAGTCAATTGTAACGTTACATCCTGAGTTTGAAAAATGAAGCTGATCGATTGGGACTTTATCTCTCTATCTCTTTCTCTCTCTCTCTCTCTCTCTCTCTCTCTTATAAATATATACCCCTAAAACCACTATCAGTATCTAGGAAAGCGCACACAACACAGGCACTCTTGCAAAACCAGGAAGTGATGTCACAAAACGAAAGTGCTTCCTGTAATTGGAAGATCATGTAATCTGTGCTCTCAAAATAACCAGGAAACAGTCTCGTTTGCAAGGCCATTTCCTGTTAGTGGCTTATGACGGATAACTATGGCAGGCTTTATCGCCTGTTTACCAATGTGATCATAAAGATCACAAGTACTCATAATAAATTGTACTAAGTTGAATATATCAGATATCCTGCTTTGTACTGTAATTCCTCTTGGCGGAAGAATACAAAAAAAAAAAAAAAAACAATAAAAAAAAAAGACAACATACAAGTAATGTTCATACTTTTTTTTTTCTTTGTATTTTTTCCCCCCACCGCCTTTTATATAACCCAATGCAGCACTTCTGATCTGCTTTATCACTTGAGTACTAAAATTAAACACACGGGTTAAGTGACTGTTACACACAATTTTGATAAACTGAGGTGGAATTCAACATTTCTTGCATGAGTGGCTGTATAATATGGCAATAGCAGTGAGAAAGGAAAATCCCAGCATCTAAGACCCAACACAATGAAAATGCAATGAATCGGAATGCCTCACAGATCATAGCAGCATCAGAATTTCCAGCAAGGAAAATCTTTTCATGGTGAATTAAGTGGTGGAGGAAGAAAAATGGTGATGAAAAAAGGTAGACACAGATCACAAACGCTCGACTTAGGGCTCACTGCTAAAGATTTAAGAACCTTAGCTAAGGCCAGGCAGAATAGAATGTGGAAAATTGAATTTACTCAACAATTAAGCATTGAATTAATCTACATCCCAGCTCAGTAGAAACGTATGCGCAAGAGGTGGGGTGGGGGTGGGGGGGGGGGGGAGAAATATGGGACTAAACGGAATAAATCAGTCTGGCTCATTAAAAGACAGTGCATATATCATGTTTGTTGTTCCATAAAAGAACACAGTTTCCTTCAGAACATGGCATAATTCTATACTTCTTTGCCATCTTCTTCTGAATTGCTCTCGTAATCAAATTAATCAACACATTTTTTGCTGAGGTTGGTGGCCTTCTCTATATTTTAGCTTGTTATCTGCAGATTTTCTATTAATTACAAGTCAGATCACCAGCCAACAACAGTAGTGAGGACAACACAAATAGAACGAAAATGCCCCGGAGATGTCACTCCTAAGATCTGATGCATCCTAGAACTCCCACGGGTTCATGCCGCCTCCCACATGCCTTGCCGGTCTTTTGTTCAATTACAGTTAATGCAATAGTTTGCCATTTTCTTTTTTCTAATTATATTTTCAAGTGGGATTTGTAGCACATAGAAAAACATCCCTTTACATGTTGAGGCACCAGGGCAGTGTGCCTGGCATCGTCCGTCCCCTGGGTGCTGTACCATTCTCTCTGCAGTGTTCTGAGTAAACAAGCCAGCCTAAGAATCTGCAGTTGTACAAACTGAAAATGTAGGCATTAACCGTTTGCATTCATAGCATGTGTTCTGCATTAACCACTTGCAGCGCTCTGCTGGCATGCAGGCTACATATTTATTTTAATTTTGAAAAAATTCTCCCACAGTTCACACCGATACAGGGCTGACCGCATTCTCAGGGAGTTATCGGTGCTTTTAGTGTACGTTTTGTTGTTGCTTGTATTGTTCTTTACCTGGCCTTATAATAAACATGGGGGGCGATTTTTGCCTATTTTCTAAGCGATTTGTCTAGATCGCTTAAAATGAAGCACTCCTATCGTCATGGCAATGCGCGGCCCGCGCGTCACCATCAACTGTTCAGATCTTTAGTATATTTATTAATTAACAGTTATTTATATTGTACACACATATTTTGCAGCGCTTAACAGAGAACAATTGAACATTTACATCAGTCCCTGCCCCGATGGAGCTTATAATCTATTCCCTAGTACACTTACACGCACACACTAGGGTTCTAGTTAACATTCTAGGGTTAATTTTGTTGGGAGACAAACCAGTTGATCTTTGGATTTTGGGAGGAAACCGGAGTAACCGGAGGAAACCCACACAAGCTTGTGGAGAATATACAAACTCCACACAGTTAGGGCCATGGTGGGAACCAACCCCTTAACCTCAGTGCTGTGAGGCAGTAATGCTAACCATTACACCGTTTGTGCGACAGTCAAGATCTAGATTGCCTGCATGTGCAAAATCAGGGATGGGGAACCTTCAGCCCTCCAATTGTTGTTGAACTACACATCCCAGTATGCCCTGCAACAGTATTAGCATGGCCTAAAAGCAAAACTGTAGCAGGGCATGCTGGGATGTGTAGCTCAACAACAGCTAGAGGGCTGTAGGTTCCCCACCTATGTGCTAAAGAAGCACCGGTTAGCACAAATTGCTCAGCACGTCGCTATGTGTGTACAGGGCGATGTGTAATAAGTTATCTACATATAGATTGCTCAGCACTAAAGGCTCAGCACAAAAGTAAAGCCCCACATTGCTCGGTGTGTACACGGGGCTTAAAACTCCAAAGTCCAGCAAAATATTTAAAACAACCATATACATTATAATAAACCAAACCAAGCAAACAAACATATCTTATGCATAATAATATAACAACATTTTTCTAAGTTAATTTTGGGCTGCAAAACGAATGAAATGCATCATCTTTTGGCAGAAATGCAAAAACAGCACTTTCTTTATATGAAGTCATTCCTGACTGTTGGTTGATTGATAGATAAGTTTGGAATGCATGGGAGACATCGGAAGCTAGTAAAATAGTGAGGATAAAAGGGTCCATTATGCAAGAAAGTCAGTGTAGTTTAACCAAGCAAGGCACTTGGATGATTTTTTTTTTGAGGGGGGGGGGGGGGGGTTAAAACCTAATACTAAAAGCTAATTAAAATCTTTTCAAATGATAAAAGGAGATTTGGGAGGAGTGTTTTTCGTGATTGTGTTTTTTTTCTTGTTTTGTTTTGTTTCTGAGAATTTAATTTACAGCCAATATTTGCTATCTGAATGTTACTTTCAAATTCACCCAGTGATAAGGGCTAACATCTGTTTTCTGTTGAATAGTACAAGGAAGCTCTGCATGGGGCTGAGTGTACACAGACCATGCAAAACTATTGTTGTTCTCCCTCTTTTTTTTGTCCCCCTGCCTAGTCCATTTGCCACATACCATCCGGCAAACAGCTGACACATATCGGCTATTATGGACCCAGGCCTAATTGTGTTGCAATCTTTAAAAGCTCTTCTACGCTTGTCTTGTGTGATGTATCAGAGGCTAAGACTATATAAACAGCAGTATCAAAGACCACTCTCATTTTTTGCATTTGCAGAGTAACAGACTGTTGTGCCAGAGGGTTTGCTGCTGCTAAATATATAATCAGAATCTAGAAGCCGTTATTTGCCTTTTCTGCGGAATGTTTGTGTTTTCAATGGTAATTCAGCATGCAATTATGAAAGATATCCATGCAGTTTAGCTCAGTGAAAGAAACTAATGCAGATGCATTTGGCAGCTTTCCTTTAAATTTGCACATTAAGTTGGTTGTAGTTGAATATATGCATAAGACGGGAAAAAAAAGAATGGTTTAAAGTTTTTTTCTTTAACTCATAACGTTTCTATTTAATTCCACAGCCTTCATGGAGCAGAGATCATGACGATACAGCGTCAACCCGTTCGGGGGGTACACCGGGACCTTCCAGTGGTGGGCACACGTCGCATAGTGGTGACAACAGCAGCGAACAAGGTAAGAAAGTTGATTCAAGTATTTATCATCATAAAGTATATTTTTGCCCCCCCCCCCCCCTCCCCCATGGCTTCCTGCCACATTGCATTGTTTTTAATAGCGTATGGTATTTACTATTATATGATGTTTAGGTTGAGTCGTTTTGTATTTTTTTGTTGCCTATTTTATTTTCTGATTGGTTGCTATGGGCAAAACCCCAACTTTTCATTTTTAAAAGCTATAGTAAATGTACCCCCCTAATGTCATTGTATTTCTTCAGAATTCTGTTTTTTTTTTTTCAAGTGAGCATTTTAGCTGTTGGTATTTGGGATATCCTCTGCCCAGGGTGCTATACTATCACTTCTGCATTGTTCCCTTTCTGTGGTGTAGACTCATGTGACCACAAAGTCTTAATAAATATAACACTATTTCTGTAATCTGCAGAACTATTGGATGGGATAATGCCATGATGATAATTACTGAATCATTTACTAAGCAGCTTTCAAATAGTATTTCGTACTCTCCCACTCCTACTTTTCATTTTTAGAGCCATACTATTTTTTTCCCCTCTAATTATTATGATTATGCAATTTTGGTTGATTTTAGCTAACATATGGAAGTATTTACCACTCTTATTTAGTGTTTTGCTTCTTCTTTTTTTTTTTTTTAAGTACTCCTATTATAAACTGAGCACAGTGGGCTTAAAAGTTTTAAAGTTTGAAAAGCCCCTTGTAGAGGTCAATGTAACATTATTTATCTATCTGTCTAGTTATCTATCTAGCTATCTATCTAGCTATGTATAAAGTCTGCCACTTCACTAACAATAATAAACAGCTCTGGTGGGATAATTCTGTAGCTCTGCGGCATTCAAAGTAGACTTTGGTCACACATTTTGTGGAGCATAGCCCCTTTGTCAAGATGTTACAGTTCGAAAATATAGTCTAAAGGTGGGTACAGTTTTATACAGGTGTGGCCTCAGAACTAAAATCCTCCCAATGTGAAATTCCTAAATATATGCTGTTTGCCCCAGACAATAACTTATGAGTAAACATAGGGGGGGATGTTTAATATCTTGGACAGAGGTAAAGTGGAGATCCAAAGTACCAATCAGCTCCTACCTGTCATGTTACACTGATAGGAGCTGTTTGGTTGGTTCATGATCTCTATCCACTTTATCTATTTGCAAACTTTGATAAATCTCCTCCATATTGGTATCCGTATGGCTGACAGACAATTTGTAGGTTGACAGTTAATAGGTCGACACCAAAAGATAGGCATGCCAAGGCCGACATGGAAAAAAGATCAACACAAGCAAAAGGTCGACATGAGTTATGGGGTATTTTTGGTTTTAGCATTTTCTGAACTTTACCATCCACGTGGATTCCTATTGGGAATGGTAAAGTGTTACGAGTGTAGCAGTAGCAAGGGTACATGGCACAATAATTGGGTGGTCCACGTGAGAAAGTCTACAAAACGACACAAAAACATAAAAAAACTCAATGACTGCCGACCTAAAGACATTGTCTGTGAGCTATACCACCTCCCCATACCCATCTTCCTAATACATATATCAGTGGTAGGTGGTAGACTTCATATCTCCAACCGTAAAGGCTCAAACACACAAAAAGATCCCCACGGATGCTGGAATTGGCCACGGCGGGAACCCAGCAGGGGTGCTGGCATTGGCAAATACATACACACTTGCCGATGCCGGCGGGGAGGGGAGCGACAGCGGGGGCCATAGAAATCATTAACAAGGACTTCTCTCATTTGAACTGCAGGACAAGTGAGGGGGTCTTTAACGATGCACGGGAGCGTGAATTATGCTGTGTACACACGGGGGCAATAAGGTCTATAATCGCTGGGAATATGGTCGCAGGCGACCATATTGCCAGTGATTGGAGTGCGCACCAGCGATAATTCGCCGGGTGCGCGCTCCCGTATTCTGCCCCATTGTAATCGCTGGTCGCAGGAGCTTGCTCCTGCGACCAGCTAATTACCTCTGCGGCTCCCCCAGCAGAGGTTCCTTTTCATCAGCGACCATCTCTGGTCGCTGATGAAAAGGAGAGCTCAGCAATATATTGCTCAGCAATATATTGTAAACAATATATTGCTAGCAATATATCTCCCCCCGTGTGTACGCACCTTTGGTAATGAAATTGCCTGTACACACTATATGAGATTCTAAGCGATATTTTTTACTGTCCTGTCTAGTGTGTCTTATGGGGCTTAACTGAAATATGCCTCTTGTCTGCCTTTACTTTGATATCAGTCCTTAATATAGCAGCAATGTGGTTATGTAATAACTATGTAAATAACAATTCAAGGTAATTGGTTAAACAGTCTTAACCCCTGTACACATGGGGGAGATATATTGCTCAGCCATATATTGCTAGCAATATATGGCTGAGCAATATATTGCTCAGTTTCTCCTTTTCATCAGCGACCAGAGATGGTCGCTGATGAAAGGGAACCTCCGCCGGCGGTGCCGCAGAGGTAATCAGCTGGTCGCAAGAGCAAGCTCCTGCGACCAGCGATTAGAACGGGGCTGAAAACGGGAGCGCGGACCATATTTCCAGCGATTTCAGCCCTTATCGCCCCCGTGTGTACACAGCTTTAGAACTTAAAGTGATATTCACAAATGAAGTAAACTGTATCTGAAGCCCCTATACTACAGTCATTGCTCTAGGACGATGTACATTAACATAGGGTTCTAAGTCATAAATAATGATCAAAGCTCTTATTTTCAGGCAGTATTGGCATAAATCTTCCATAGTATTTAGAACATATGGTTAAATTGCTGTGATCGAGAGGGGTTCTCCTGCAAGCTTTTTTGGAAGTCGGCAGGAGTCAGTGTATGAGCATTAGTTAGCGAAATATTTCAGCCATGCACACAACCTCCTTGGCACTCCATGGCTTAGTAATCATTATGACTGCACAACACGAGGAGCAGGCTGTTCCTGGTACTAGCCTTTCGGGCCTCTGGGGTGGCCTCGGGGAGATTTTCTTTGCACTTTAAGATGCCTCTTACACATTTTTGCATGCTCTGCTAGTTTTGCTAATGTTATTTCTGTGTTATTGTGTTACAACCCTAAATTCACCATGGTAATTGCTAACAAATTTCCCTGCAATTTGTTTGGAAACAATGAATTTGTACACTTCCAAAACATTAAAAAAGGCGTTGCTGATTTTGGATTGTTCCTTTTTGGCCCTTATTGCAAGAATAATGCTCTGTTGGTTTTATGTCATTTGCAAACATGTTTAATATGAAAAAATGCTTTTAGCACATTTCTGCTAGTATGCTTGAGAGACAAAAGAAAATATTGTTATAATATAGTAAAACCCCATGTTAGGAAATGTGGGTCTGGACCCTCTTATCTGTTCATTATCAAGAAATGTCTGAGAACCAGGAAATGAAGAAAAAGTGAATAATTGCACTGTTTAGTAGTAACAATCTCATGTGCACAGGCACAGTTACTAAGCAGTCACTGGCCCTTATTCTGGTTGGTGCGGTATTATCCGCGTGCGTTCGTGCCGCCGATGTTTTGTGTCTGCGCATGTGCAGAGGCGTCTCTGCGCATGTGCGAGCGGGGCGTACGGCCAAATTCCGCATGAAATGTGAACACTCCGAACAGGGGGTGGAGAGGGGCGTGAAGTGCTATTTGGGCTCATTACCATATGCATACGCCCCGCGTTTCATGGGCGTTCCCATGCAAACGCTGGGCGTACATATGGTAATGCAGTCGTGACGCACGTGTAGGGGGCGGACATATGACATCGCCGGATGTCAGCTGCCCGCCCAGATCCCTGCTTTTGCACGGAGAAATGCCCGTGTGGTCTGAGGTTGCGTGAGCTGGTGGACCACTCGGTCCTGCATTCGATGGTCTGCGACCATCGAATGATGGGGGAGGTTCCCTGAGATGGAGGAGGCGTATTCCATGAGAAATACACGTGCGGTCCGTTCGGCCAGCTTCTTACCGCGTACGGACGGAGTTGGCGATCCATATGGAAGGCGGGGTTTCGGACGCACGGTCCTGGCCGCATGTTCGGATCCGGCCGCACCGATCAGAATAAGGGCCACTGTGAGGAGCTCTGCTACACAGATACACAGAGGAATGGGGCGCAAAATGCTATGGACGATGTGGGAAAAAGCAAGGCTCTTTTCTCAGTGTAATGTAGTATATTTTAGATTAAAATGCAGCAGAATAGTAAAGGGATTTAGGGGCAGATGTACTAAACCTTGGAGAGAGGTAAAGTATGAGCCAATCAGCCCCTAACTGCCCCTAACTTACCAGCTAGGAGCTAAATGGCAGGAACTTTATTTATCTCTATTTTTTTTTCTCTCCAGTGCTTAGTAAATAGTCTCCTTTAGCTCTAAACGGGATTAACAGTGGTTTTGCTCACAGAATTCAGAATGCAAACTTCGTACGTATGTATGTATATGTGTGTGCTTTTATATATATTACCCACTGGATTTTCTCATTTGGAAAGTCTGATATCTATATGGCTGTTATCCAATCTTTACAACCACAAGGCCATAAAAGAATGGCATTGCAGCTTCCTAATGGAGATCCCTGGCAGCAATCTGTAACTTACTTTTAATATCAGGAGGAAATGAGAGGTCCCTGTAAATATAAGTAATATTCCTCCATTACAGGGATCCTTGGATCAGGACCAAGGTTAGACACTAGTGGAGAAAACAGGTCACACCTCTAACATTTAGCTTAATTAAGTTAAAATAAAAATAAAATAACACCTTAATCATTGATCAGACACTGCTATAATGACATGGAACCTCATAGAAGCAGGGCAGTTAGTGTCCGAGGGTACTTCCAAAGCCTATTGCCCTAGAGAAATGCACTTTCGGTTCTGTATTGGACTTCAATTATTTATCAACCCAAGTAAAAAGTGTAATGTGTGGAGATTGTATCATTTTATAGAATGCGCTTGATGAATGCTGGCTGTAATCTGATTGGCTGTCATAGGCAACACCTTTATTTTTTCAACTCTTTAGAACGTTCAACAAATTAATGAGTAGCCAGGATCCGATATATTGGCCGGTCGACACATCGTTCCAATGTGTACCCAGCTTTTCACTTCTACTGTAGATACAGTGCAACTCTCAGCTGTATGTTCAAAAATACATTTTATTTAGAAACAGATACAGTGAATTAGATACAACTGCCATTGCTTGCATAATACAAGGCTGCAACAATAAGCATTTTAATTGTAGGATGCACTTGTTTTTCAAATATGTAATCAGCAGGGAGTAAACCTTCACCATACATCCCACATACTTTAGCTGGAAATGCCTCTATGCAATAATGTTAATAGCAGATTTTAGTTATGTATTTTTTTTTCTTGCAGCTATATACCACTGGCAGTATGCAAAATGCTGTGTTTCTGTATAGCATTCTTTCAGGCTCAGATAATTCCTCATGCTAGTGAAGGGAATCTCAAGGTAGCTGTTTGAAGCTTGCACACAGAGCTGGATGAAGGGGGGGGGGAGGTGAAGGGCCACGGTATGTTCCAGATGACTGAGCAACGATTTATATACCAGCTCTCCTTTTTACATGAACAAGAGGAGTAATAACTGCACAGAGCAGGGCATTTTGGAGCAGCTTGCCTGTCTGATGACTAATGTGATAGGGTGGAAGGAACCCGCTGATTGGACGCCTTAATGAGCACATTTCGAACAGAGTTTGGGCTGCAGTTCCCCTTGACCTTTGCCCTTTATTGACCAAACTGACACTTCATTTTTCACATACTTCCAATTATAGCTTAGCTTAAGTGTTGCCTTGCCTCCCTTATTTCTTTTCTATGGATGACTCTGGAGTAGCTGGGGCCACAGAAGATATTTTAATTTGAGAAACTAGCATTTCAGGTTTAGGGAGTAATATGAAACTGCTGTCAGTTCAAATTCCAGAAAAAAAGAAAGAAAGAATATTTCGTTTTTTTTTATGTATATTTTTACAAAAGTTTGGATTATTTTTATAATGTTTTGTATTATCAACATATTAATTCAACTAAACTGCATGCCATTAAGAGAAGTCGTTTGCTTTGTCTTGATTAGGGTTGATAACTATCCTGAAATATGGCATAAAGACTAACTTTCATCCTAGCAGATTTAATTTTATATTGTAATGAGTATGAAAAAACGTTCAATATTGTGAGGAGAGTCTGTTTAAGTGTTTGCGTAGACCTCAACTAACCCGCGATGCGCAGTGTGGTGCGACACCCAACATACTAAAGTTTTTTTATTATAATTTGGAATTAAAATCGTATGTAGAATGGCAGAGAGAGGGTTCTGTCTTTTCTGTAAGGTGACCCCTGTAATTCAGTCGCTGCTTTTCTTGAGCTTATTAAAAACTAAAAAAAAAAAAAAAAAAAACGAGCTTTTCATATTTCACAGGCATTGATGTGAAAATGAGCCATCCTGTGAGTAGTTTTCTTGATCATTTTTAGAACAATTGATTAACTAAAAAGCTCCTGTCATTAGCTGACATTGACTGATAGTAATTTGTCACAAGCTCCGAAGGTCATCCAGACAGCCGAGACTCTAGCTTGTCTTTGATTGACCTTTACTGATTCCTCTGATGCCATTATCGTGTGGTTCTCTTTGACTTGATATGACCCTCCAGTGTCTGAGAATAGGACATTGTTCAACTCAACTGTTGTTTTGTTGTTATGTTAAACACATGTGACGGTAGCCATCTTTAGTTTTGGGGCAGAAAAAAAAGGCACAGTACAGAATTAAGCCACAAAGGCTACATGCTTGTGCAAAAATCACAAAACTCTAGCACTGTGGTTAAGTATGGGTTACTGTTTCTAAAAATACATGTTTTTAGTATTTAGTACATAATTGGAGGATTGGATTTAATTTGAAATATAATTCTATTCACTAAAGTTACAAAAAGTTTGTGATTGGCTTAATACATTTGAGCCATTCAATTGTTTTCAAAACACAGATGTGTGACCAAAAAGTACATATTTCACGATTTCCCTTATGTTAAATAATAATTGAATAAATATCCATTAAAAATGCCAGAAAAAGCTCAAAATCGTGCAGTGTGTATGGCCTTTAGACTACTTTGACATCATTTTCCGCCTTCTAATGCTCATGTATCTATAAGGGTCTCTATTCCATCTTGAAGCCATCATATAACCATCATATTTTTAAATAAATCTTTTTATAAATTTTATTTAAAAAAAATTCTAAATTAACTGTAAAACTTCACGGTAAGGTGGTGGCTATCATCTAGCGCTCTCTATATCCAACTCTTCATCTATTCTACTAAACCACCCTCCACTAACAGGGACGTCTTATAGAGTAGCTGCTGTAGCAAACGAAAGTATTTTTCACTGTCCACATAAATTCGCTATAAGTTAACTTAAATAGGAAACCTATGAGTAAAATTTAAAGCATTTCAATCATTACACATGATAATTATCTAGCAAGAACCAAGCAGACTATTAAAAACGTTATATTAACCCCTGGACCTCAATGTGCCACCAAATTCAGCCCTACAAAGCTTTCATGCACCAACCACCTTCCTCTAACATGTTCCACAGTCTCTGTTTTAAGAATATATATATATATATATATATATATATATATATATATATATATATATATATATATATATATATATATATATATAGAGAAAGAGATACCCAGCGCAATTACCGTATTTATCGGCGTATAACACGCACTTTTTTCCCCCTGAAAATAGGGGGAAAAGATGGGTGCGTGTTATACGCCGATATGTGCGTGTTATACGTCGATATAGCGAGGGAGCGCCGGAGCGGGCACCCCCAGAGGGACAGGCGGCAGGACGCCGCACACAATAAATACGCTGGTGCAACACTGGAGCGGGCACATGCAGAGGGACAGGCAGCCGGACGCTGTGCAGCGTCCAGCCGCCTGTCCCCCCGCATGCACCCGCTCCAGCACCACACCAGCACATCATGTGCAGCGTCCTGCCGCCCGCCCCCCCCGAAGGCACCCGCTCCAGCGCCACACCAGCACATCATGTGCAGAGTCCTGCCGCCCGCCCCCCCGAAGGCACCCGCTCCAGCGCTCATATTTACCGGGATTCTGTGCAGCCTGTACGGTACTTATGCGAGGAGGCTGGCTGCCAGTGTCTAAGATGGCTGCCGGTCTTTTACAGTCCTTTTACATTATTTACCTTATAAGTGGTAATAATATTAATAAAAAAAAGTTCTGAGTTACCCTTATTTTGCTTCAAAGTTTTTATTTAGAAATTTTACTTTTTTTCCTGAGATTTCCCTTTTAAAATGAAGGTGCGTGTTATACGCCTGTGCGTGTTATACGCCGATAAATACGGTAAGTCCACCACAGTCTTTAAATCAGGTCCAATCCACAATCACCAATGTGTGCAGCTCCAAACAATAGGATCCAACCACGAATCCAGGGCATATGTTTTGTAAGAGAAAAAATAGATAGAGCGCACAGTCAAAAAACCATATGTAAATTTGTAATAGTTTTTACTGATATTTTTAGCAGGGATAAAAAATGACATACATGGGATATAAAAGATCAATTGCCACAATACGGCGTTTGTCACCAGCACAGCGGGGTTAACCAGATTTTCAGGAACACGCGGGGTGATCAGCCCAGCGGGGTTCGTCCACCCGCCGCAGTCAGGACAGAGCCGAGAAAGTCTTTTCACCGGACCAGAGGACGTCAGCCGTCAGCAAAGGAAGGTAGCCACGCCCAACGCGTTTCGACAGAGGTCACACCCCCTGAAGAAGACCTCTGTCGAAACGCGTTGGGCGTGGCTACCTTCCTTTGCTGACGGCTGACGTCCTCTGGTCCGGTGAAAAGACTTTCTCGGCTCTGTCCTGACTGCGGCGGGTGGACGAACCCCGCTGGGCTGATCACTATTTTTGATGACAGTGATTTGCTTCAAACTCTCCTTGAAAAAGATCCTATCCAGGGTCGAAACGTAGGAGGAGGTAACACTTTGGACTCATGTTATTTTTTGTCTCTTTTTTTGAATAAATTGAAAAATTCTTTACCTATTTGGCGAGTGCTCCTGTTTCCCCCCAAAAGGGGAATTTGGATTGTGTTTGGCACACTACGGTGTGACCTTGGGGCACCCCTTCAATTTGTCTCCTGGTGTGTGCGAGTGCAGGTACCGATACATTTGTATATATATATATATATATATATATATATATAGACTTCTGTGGGGTATATATATAAGCTTGGATGGGAGCCGGCACTCCACTCAGGTACAACAACTGCCCGGGTGCCTTTGTGGGTATGTAGATAATGGGTAGAGAGGAACTGTCACACCCTTACGGCCGACAGCTCCCAACACGGCACTCCAGGGACTTGGTTCAGTGAAAAAAAAACAAATTTATAGCACTACGTTTCGAGACCCGTAGTCTCGTCGTCAGGTGAAGAAAGAACTTCACCTGTTCTTTCTTCACCTGACGACGAGACTACGGGTCTCAAAACGTAGTGCAATAAATTTGTTTTTTTCACTGAACCAAGTCCCTGGAGTGCCGTGTTGGGAGCTGTCGGCCGTAAGAGTGTGACAGTTCCTCTCTACCCATTATATATATATATATATATATATATATATATATATATATATATATATATATATATATATATATATTATTTTTTTTAAAATAACTCTGCGACTCAAGACAGTTATAATATTTATGTAAACGCTAGTACAGCACTGCTCAAGTCAATAAGAAAATAATACATCCCAAAGCAAAACATTTGGGCCCACATCTGGATCTTCGGCACCACTTGCAGTAACGTTAAATTCAGTGAATATTTCTTATCTCCAGTTAACTTCAAAGCAGGTTTCCTTTGTTTAAATGGCAGACGTGGTCCATTTTTCTTTCTCTTGGTGGAAGTGTAATTGTTATCATTCGGACACTTCTGATGCAAGCTGATTGCTGGAACTTATAGAATCATCTGGATTGAGTAGATATGTGTTGGTATGAGATGGCCTCGTGTGAAAGTGCTGTTTCCCCTTTTGTAAGGAAGAGATACAATATTGATGGCTACATTCTGTAATGGTTCATTCTGCTGTTTGATTTACAGCCGCTGTAAGCCTTGTATGAGATATACTTGCAAAGTACTCAGGATTATTAACTATATGACTATCAGATGATGCTTTCAAAAATGAGAACTAAATAAAATAGAGAACAAGATAAGAGACTATATTGGAAACAGTAAAAGTTCAATATGGTACAGAACTGCAAGACTATATACAGTGTGTATTCTATGTTTCGGTTTGCTCCCAAAACCGGAATGTTCCTGATGGCGGTTTTGGAGCAAACTGAAACGTAGAATACTACGCAATTAAAGAACCTCTTCTTTATTTCACTGCTTCATCTATTCCATTCTACGCATTTGCAACAGATGGCACCAGGCGAATAAAACTTATGAGAAGCGTGAGTGCCGGATATACAATACGCTTTATATATATATATATATATATATATATATATATATATATATATATATATACACACACGCAAACAGTAGAAGTCCAATATGGGACAGAACTGCAAGGCTATATATATATATATATATATATATATATATAACTGTATATACATAGTGTTTCTGAGTGTATACAAATATTATATAAATATATTCTACACCATATATATATACACACACACACACACACACACACACACACACACACAGTTGCACCGATTACTTAACTTTTAATAACTACTTTTAAGGTTTCATGTAATTCTTTAAACTTGAAATAGAAACATTTAAGGTAAACTCATTTCTATATCTGACGTTAATGTTCTGCCTTTCATTTAACATTTGGTATTTCTTAGTAAATCTTGTTGCAGTGAAAATATGTTTATGCTGGCATTGCTTTAAGAACTAGGAAACCTTGCTGACATTCATTACCTACATTTTGAAATGTTAACATATAGTATATTATATATTAGTAGCATATAATTGCTTAGTTTATTTAAAGTATACTCTGTGTAGCGGATATTACATTTGCTTGATCAACAGGAAGGGTAGTGTGTGACTGGCATGTTAAAATGTCACATGGTGATGTAGATAGAGTTTTCTTGGTTGGAAATTGACAAACGACCCCTGATTACTCCGACAGTTTTAAAGCTCCAGTGTGTTTCCCAGTTTTGAGAGTAGCATCAGTTAGTCAAGAGAACAAAAACATTGGCGCAGCTTTCATTCATTTAGATGATGCTTATCCAATTTTAGATTTCTGAACATGTTGATGGCTCAATAAAAGGTAATTATTAGCTTTGTGGCAAAAAAAAGGGAACTTGAAAAATTATGAGACATGTTATACCCCGCACGAATTATTGCAATACTGTTTTGCTTTATTTTAATATGGTATATGTAAAGTTTAGTTTTTGTTTAAGCAGTGAAAGATATTTTTGTTACTCTTAAATTGGGTTTGGTATATTATATCCACGTAGATCATGTCAACATAATGACAACATTTAACATGTCAACATTCAACATGTTGACACTGATGACATTCCAACATGGTCATAATGTGAGCAAAGTCTTCTGAGGTTAGTCTAAAAGTGCCCGTACACTTATCTGATTTGGGTCGATTTCACCTGATCCCGATGGATTGGGCCGATAAATCGGCCCAAATTGGATGTGTGTGATGTTCCCCCTGGGTCCGATGCATGGTCCCATGTGCATCAGATCTGAGCCGTAGGTGTGACCTGCTGCCCATCCAACCTCCGACTTGGCCCCCTTCCCCACGGCGGGGAGCAGGGTCACATGTGATACATCGCATGTGAAAGGACAGCATGTGATGAATCATATTCAATCCTGCCGCCTGGGAAGGTCTAGGGCGGCACAAGGTAATCGGATGGCCCATACACTGCTGCGATACATCGCAGTAGTGTATGGGACAATCGACCCCCTTGAGCCGACCTGGGAAGGTCCCGAGTGTCTCAAGGGAGTCGGATGGCCCATACACTGAAGTGATACATTGCTTGTAGTGTATGGGCATCTTCACCAGCACCGTAACCCCCAAAGATAACCATAACCCTTAAACCTAATGCTAATTCTTGACTTTTACACTATGCAGGCAATTCTTATGTGAAAATTGTGTCCATGTTGATATTTATAAGCATCAACATTTATGATGTTTACATTTTAACCATTACATCATAATTGTCATCATTATGAATGTCATCTGAGTGACCATTGACTATATTACTGCATACTCTTAAATCTATGCTACAACCTCTTATATCAATTATACTATTAATTATGGGCTCCCCAAGCCAAGAACCACTGAACTGCAATGGGTTCTGTGGTACTTCTCAGAGACCCAACTCAAAACCTGTGCTGTGTGACTGGGATTGCTTGGGAGTGAGTGGGAGAACCATAAGAAACTGTCAACAAGAGATTGAGACTTCTGATTGGTCCTTCTGGCCATGCAACCCCTCTGCTGCCATTTTTTTTCTGGAGAACTGAACAGATTTGATATTTTGGCATTGCACATCGATGGAGCTCCACGTGAAACAGCTGCAGGAACAGACTCATGCTAGGGGAAGTATGTGAAATATATGTAGCAGTAGTGCAGCTCGAAATACTGTGTCTCTTTTTTTTTTCTCTCACTTGGCTTGAGAGACATCTGTGGGAAACGAGCAGATTTAGTGTGTGTTTTGTCACCTCCGCTGCTAAGGCAGTGAGAATGCTTCTGAAGCTTTCCTTCAAAATTGACAGGTGATTACTTCCATAAAATAACCATGCTCAAATTTCCAACAGGACTGTTTGATTACCTTGCAATCACCTTCCCCCTCCTGTGATAACAAGTCACCTGTTCCCAGGGAACAGTTGACAGTCCTCATGTTTATTACCCAATTGAATGTCAGTAGCAATTGCGGCTAAAGATAAACAAAAATGCAAGTACGTATTGACCTTGACTTCTTCTGTTTTTTTTTTTTTTTCTGTTCACGATATTGCATTTGATGGCTCCATTGCTGTTAAGCTGATAACAGTTATAAACAGTAATTTAAGGAAAATGTTTGATTCCCAGAGGAAAATGCCATATTGCTGTGGGAAATGGCAACTGAATACTGCCCTTTGCCCAACTCACTTAGTTCACCTTCATTTCAGCTGTGGGAAAATGAAAGAAAGTCCACATTATAACTTAAATATCATAAGTATAGATGTACACGTAGAGTTCTTATGAACTGAATTGCATAGCTTGTTTAATGACGGACATAGGCACACGAAACACAGAATATTTTAGATTATAAGGAGCAGGGAGTAATTACTAGTATAAAAAAAAAAAAAATATTTTGTTATAGTTTTTCCCCTGCTAGAAAGTCTAGATGACCACATTAAATGCAAATTCATCCAGTAATTATAAGAATATAACTAATAATTCTTATTAACAGATTTGCTTTTTTTTTTTTTTCAATAATGGTAGAGGGAAAATTCATTTTAAATTGGTTCTATAAAGTTGTGAAAACACATTGGAAGTAAAATCCCTATAGTCGACGAGGGCATTCACCATGCAACCATATTAACTGGCCACTCTGGAAGAGATTTGGCCCACATGTTGAACATCCAGATCTTTCTGGTTATTTGTTCTTAGCCGACATAATTTGGATATTTACCTTATTATAAGCTGTTGCTGGTCACTTCCCCGCACAGTTTGAGAGATTCCCACTCTAGAAACTTTCAAAAAGAATCAAGACTTTCCTATTTACTCAAGCATTTCCATAATTCCTTTAAGAATAGTTTATGAAAAGCTTTTCTGTACATCATTTTTCCTGTATTGTATTACATTAATTCTATCTGTTAAGCTCCTTGAGTCCGATTGGAGAAAGAACGCTATATAAATAAAATCATTTTCATTATTTTACACTCATTAGCAGCTGGTTAGGAACCACACAAAGTACATACCTCTGCAATATGATTAACAGCAGTTACATAGCTCCATTAGGCAAATGGGCATCTATTTACTAAGCTTTGACGATAGATAATGTACCATGCAACAGCTTGGCATTTTCAAACATGGGGCAAATGTATTAAGCGTGTTGAAGTGATAAATTGGAAGATGCTAATGCACCAGCCATTCCGATGTGTTTGAAAAATGACAGTTACGAGTTGATTGGCTGGTGTGTTATCACCTTCCACCTTATCACCACTTTATGACTTTACCATGCTTAATACAGCTGCCCCTCAGTCTGTAACATAGCAGTTAGAGTTAGTAGACTGGTACTTTATCTCTCTTTAAGGCTTAGTACATAGAACCCATGGTTTTTGAACCCTCTTGTATGGACAAACAGACCTACAAGCTGGCCATTCAGAAAAAAAACTTCTGAAAAGTGTGGGGATTGGTACGAAATCCCAGCGGTCGGAATCACGGCAGTCAAAATCCCGATGCCGAAATCCCGACAAGGGGCGGACGTGGATCCCCCCTTAAGGGCATGCTGCGCTCGCCAAGTAGCGGGCCCGGTGCCTCGCTACGCTCGGCACACTAATTTATTCTCCCTCTATGGGTGTTGTGGACACCCATAGAGGGAGAAAGTGTCGGGATTTCGGTGGTCGGGATTCCGGCGTCAGGATTTTGACCGCCGGGCTCCTAACTGCATCCTATATAAACACATAGTAGCAGGTTTAAATAACCTATGTTTTTAGTTACTGGTCATTTATACATACTGTAGTACTCTGCTTAAATCGTGGCACATGTTATTACTAATTGCTTGCATACGTATGAGATTCTAAGATAAGGATCAGAGTTAGCAAGAAGTGTAAACGTTTTCAGTGGTCAACAATAGTTCAATGTATGATTTTTGTGGATAAACAAGCTTTAAAGGTGACAAAGATGTCTGTTTTTAATATAATTCTTTCTGATTCAAATAGCAACAATTTGCTTTTGGTAAAGCTCAACTTTATTTGAGATGTACATAGAAGGCTTCATGAGAAGCAAAGGAAACTGGTATCGCCATTCAGATGCTTAGGGAAAACACTACCTCTGCCTAGTGCACCTGTTTTCTTAAGTTACTTCCATTTTCTCTATAGCGCATTCATAGCAGTGATTGTTTGCAGTCATATGGATAGCAGAGGATCATACATATGGCAGTTTAAGTTGTGATTACGATATGCAATTCGGAGTTTTACTTTGATACTTTCCATTGGAAAAGTAATTTTGATGCGGAAAATAAAAGCATAAAGTCCCTAATATTAATCCCGTAGGTGGAAATGCAGCATCACAGCAGAAATTGGCTTGACAGATATTATTTTTAATATGTCAAATTGACAACGGCCAAACCTACTACCATGGAGATAGCATTGCAGTATTGTGCAGCCAATTATTCATAATAAAAATATCAACGCATCAGCATGCAACCAATCAAAGAGCCCTGAGCATCATGGGAGGTGTCATTTATCAGCAGCAGGAGTGCTGAGAGTTGCCCATTACTGCAGTAATAAAAATATTGACAGTATGTAAATGACTTGTGTGAACTGCTGTTGGATTGTTGTGGCCCCTTTTAGTGCCTCCCTAATTTACCAATTAGCCCAACTGAATAAACAGTCATGTGACTTTGGAGCTCCTATACAGTGTGCTATGAGTACTGGTTTGTTTGAGGTCTATTTATCAACATGCTAAGGAAAGAGCTTCTGTCCCTCTCTCTCTCTCTGAACATGATGTCAACATTTTCCTATTGCATCAGCATTTGTACGGTACACAAGAAAGATATTGTTTCGTTTTCTTCTACTTGGCACAGATTTGTTCATGATAGGTCTTAAACTAACCTCAGGGGTTTTTCTGTTTAACCCTGAGACCCGGTGTCTGCAGCAAGCTAAAGAAAATATACATACCACTCCACTCCTCTAAGAGCGCCCATGGCAGTGCTCGGAAGCCAATGTCACTTGAACAACTCGCACGTTCATTCATACTTTATTGGCGGACCCAATGTGAGAGACATTGAGAAGTGACAAGGGACGGGTGATGGTGGGTGGGGGATTTGTACTGTAGGGAACACAATCTTGTAATTGCAGACTATACAGGGCCTCTTGTGTGTCTTTTGCTTATTTGTTTTTTTTAGGTAATAGAAAACATGTTTAATCTGGTGTATAACATGTTTTCTATTGCTATTTTGGATATTATGATGTACCAATGGCCAAACTAGGATATTAGATCACTCTGTCGTCATATAAAGTGACAATTTTTTGTTTATCTATCTATATATACATATTGCTTTCTAGTAAGCCCACTCGAAGCAAATGCTTCGAAAGCTAGTCTGCTACCTTGTGATTGCCTCTATGTTTGTGCATGTGAGAGAGAAAGAGATGTAGTTTCACTCATTGCCAACAGATGTCAGTGTTTCGGAGACACACAATCAGACACTAGACATATGTATGTGTGGGTATATATATATATATATATACGTATATATATATATATATATATATATATATATATATATATACGTATATAACTTTAAATTAGAACTTCTGTTTGTTTGCATACACATGCACAAACATATATATTACTTATTTATTAACAGTTTCTTATATAGCGCATACATATTCCGCAGAGCTTATATAGGTGTGTGTGTGTATCTATCTTTCTATCTATATCTATCTATATGTGTGTAAATACACGCACACACACACACATCTATCTATCTGTATATACAGTCTATACATATTGTATATTTATAAATCTTACAAATGAGAACTTCTGTTCGCACACACACATGCGCACGCTGTGTCTATCTGTCTATCTATTCTAGTTATCTATCTACCTACATATCTGTCTGTCTAGTAAGATCAGTAGGTTTGAACTATTTACTTTTCATCACAGGCATTAAGTAATTTTGTATGAGTAATGGATTAGAATTTAGGCAAACTTTTTCCCTCAGTGGCATCATAGACTAATCTGAGGTTTGTTTTATATCCGGTGATCTGTCTGCCAGCTTTCAAAAATCTTTAAATCTTCTTAACGTATATATTTGATAGCACTTTGACACATATGTTAGAAATATGGGGGGGGGGGGAAATAGACAAACGTGTGTTTTATTGTCTTACAGTATATTTTTAGGCCAATAAAAGGTCAGCATTTTGCACAATGTCTGTAACTGAAAAAGCATGGGGCATACACTTCTTTTTTTTTATTAACATTATAACTGGAGTCATGTGGAGAGCTGCAAAGCCGTTTGAACTAATTTTAGCTTACAAGAAGATGAAGATAAGCTTCCCACTATGGTTATGCCATATGCTCTCCTGGTGATAATATTGAAGTGTAAAATACTCAACAGAGATACATTGTTTGAGAAGCTAAGAAAGGTCGGGGAGAGAAATTTCTGCACAGTAAGATTATATAAAATAATATAGTTGCAGAAGTCTCAAATAACATTCAATTCAATTAACCAGACATATTTTGACCCTGATGCTTTTTTATGAGAGTTAATATGATTTGTTTAGCGACATATTTGATTACGTTAAATTCATTTCTGACTTGCATATAAGAAAATCAATTTTAATAACAATTGATTACTCAAGAAAAGGCTAATGTTTGAAGGCGTGCTAACTGTGTACATTGTATAGCTCACTAAAGTAATAACGCCCAACTGAGTTAAATGGCATTCCTAAAAGCCTCTTTAAGCAAGCAAAATCCATTATGTTTCCATATTTGGAGAATTTAGCTGCTTGGGTTTCAGCTAAGAGTGTTTGACCTATTTATTTGTCACTGAGACCACTTCACAGGGAGGGGATTTGTTAGTTCTTGCTAAACTGAGAAAAAAAGAAGAAGAAAAAAAATCCGCCGTGGATAGAAAGTATATTTGCAGATGAAACGCTCGTTGTTGGAGACTTTGCAGAGCCCGGTGGAAGCTTTGTGTTAACAACTGCTGAAATGCTTGCCCCGTCTGTGACCTTGGCCAAACAAACGTGCAACTGAGGAGCCCTCTTCTGACACAGATACCTGGAGCTCTGGGAGAAAGGTAAATATGAACATAGGAGGCATGACGTGATGGAATATAATAATGGCGGGGGTCCTGACCCAGAACCCAATGGGCTAACACTGCTGTCATAAACCAGGACAATGCAGAACCTATAGAATGCTATTTGTGGTTGGAATAGGGCGACCATTCTTGTATTGGGACTTCCTATGGTTAAAAAATAAACAGGAGGCATAACGTGATGGAATATAATAATGGCGGAGGTCCTGACCCAGAACCCAATGGGTTGAAATTGCCGTCATAACCAGGACAATGCAGAACCGATTGAATGTAATTTGTGGTTAGAATAGGGCGACCGTTCTTGTATAGCGACTTTCTAGGGAAGGATGGCTAAAGGTATTTTTTACAGAGACGAGCAAGACCCGGGCGTCGTGCATGATAAAGTGAAAGTTAATCCTAGTTACAACGTAACAATATGAACAAATAGACTGTTACCATGATGAAATATGTGATACAAGCTCAGCTTAAAGACCTGGCAACACAAGAGGGCAAAGCTGTCTTATCCCCCCCGCTCTTTGTTTTTATAGGGTTTGCTCAGGAACAAATACCTCCAGTAAATACAAGCAAAATAGCTTTGCTGGTCCCTATCATGGTAGCACACATGCTCCATGTCAGCTTTGGCAGGAAGTTACTAAGGTCTGTTCCGTACCATTTCCATTGCATCTTTATCTCTCCTGCTCATTGTTTGTTGCTGAGTACTTTAAACCTCAACTTCCCAACTAAAAGCTTCCTGTTGCCTGCTTTTAGATTTAGGTCTTTCAAGCGCAAGTTTGCTGTTGTTCTTTAACTTGTTTTGTTCACAAGTAATCTGCAATATAAGACGGGGTTAAAGGAGTTAAGTGAGTTTTTCTTGATGGTCTGGCTTCAAGAGTCCAAACGGTTCATTGTTCTGCATAGAAAAGGTACAATAGTGGATTTCAGATGAAAGAATATCAGGATCTTTCCACAATTTTGTTTATTTATTTTTTATAAAAGATCTTCTGTATTGAGAGTTGAGCAGATATTTTTTTTTTCTTATTGATGTTACATATTTGGTTATCTCAGAATCTACAAGAATATATTGAATATATAAATCTGTATAAAAACATTACTCAGCCAAGTAAAAGTGAAATGCACAATACAAGAACATCAGATGGTGTGATGCCTTTCATGGTTCCATTGAGTTTAATCTATTGTCCTGTAAGTGTTTTGCACATTATTATTAGGTCTACTCGGTCAGGGATGTTTTCGATTGTGCGGGTCTGCCGATGCGCAGAGGCAGACCCCCTGTACGAAAGCCTGTATGCACGGGCAGGGGAGGGAGGGGGCTGGCAGGGGCAGGCAGCAGTGTTTTATGGGCATCCTCATGAAAATGCTGGTCGTTCCACTGAGAATGCAGGCGGGTCGATGCCTGCTTCTCGGCGGGCGGCTGAGATCACATGACGTCAGCACCCACCCCCTTTTCGGCCATCTCTGTTGGAAATAAAAGTCAGTCTAGACCAGTGTTTTTAAACTCATGGCCATCCAGCTGTTGTGGAACTACACATCCCAGCATGCCCTGCCACAGATTTTATATAATGGATTGCTAAAGATGTTCCAGGGCATGCTGAAACGTGTAGTTCCACAACAGCTGGATGGCCATGAGTTTGACACGTATGGTCTAGACCAGGGGTCCTCAAACTTTTTAAATCGGGGGCCAGTTCACTGTCCCTGAGACTGTCGGAGGGCCGTACTTGGGTGTGTATGGCCATTTTTTTCAAACAGAAAGGCGAACGCAGGAAGGTTGTATCGAATCAATAATATATATATATATATATATATATATATGTACACTGCGCAGCATGCACTGTACATCCCCCGCCCCTGTCTGTTGTGGTGGCTGCCGTTACTGTGTACAATTGTACACAGTAACGGCAGCCACCACAACAGACAGGGGCGGGGGATGTACAGTGCATGCTGCGCAGTGTACATATATATATATATCATTTTAAATATGTTAGTATAAAAAAAACGCACCTCTAACAATAAGAACACAGTCAAGAGTAGACTGTGTGCGGACTGGGACACAGTCAGTGTCTGCTCAGTCAGTGCCACTGCTCCCTCCGTGCTGCCTTCTTGACGGGCTCCTCTCTCCGGATTCTGTAAGCTACTCTCCTCTGTGCAGCTGCAGCGTGTGACGTGATGACGTCACACGCATGGGAGAAGCTTATGCAGGGAGACGGGACGGACCGGCAGACACTGTAGCTTCCCTTGACGTCCCAGGCCACTCCCCCGCCCGTCCATTCGCCAGCCAGCCTGCCCATCCATCTTCCAGGCATGTGAGGCAAGTGAAAGTGATTGCCTCGCCAGCACTTGGGCAGCGGCACACAAGGCGGGCCGCATAAAAGTCCTCAGCGGGCCGCATCTGGCCCGCGGGCCGTAGTTTGAGGACCCCTGGTCTAGACCATACTTCCCTACCCTCCAGGAATGGCCGGGAGGGTCCTGCAAACCGGGTCCCCGGACCCTGATTCCCCCTTCTTGTATAAAATCTTGAATTTACATGGTCCGCGGGGAGGGGGCGGGGCAAAAATGACATGAATCGCGGCATTTTGAGTCATTTTAGCCCCTCCCCAATCCATGGACACACGAATTAACTAGGCTATTTGTCATAGGGGCGGGGCTTGGTGACATCGGCCTCGTCCCACCCCCAAAACGTAGCCCTGTCCTGCCCCCTTTTCCCTCCTCTCTGGGCTTCTCCTGGATAGGAGTTATAAAAAGTAGGCAGGTATGGTCTAGACTGAGTTTTATTTGCGAAAGGGAAAAAAATTATTTGATGGTTGGAGACCATCGAATGATTTTTCACTCGTGCGGCCGCATACGAGGCGATGTGTAAGCGTAAACATCCCCTCGCATGCAAATGCAGGGATTCGCACGGCGGCGGAGGGTGGGGGGCATTTGGGCAGTGGGTGGCGTTTACCTGTTCACTAGGCTGCGAACATACGTAGCCTAGTAAACAGGTTTGAATCAGGCCCTTTGTGTGATAGGGTAGCATGTTTTCAACAAAAGGCAATTATTTGCACTCTGCGATAGGCCGATGGAGGAAGCCAGTAAGCATAATTATCTACAATCAATGGAGTGCTGGCCCAAGGGCCAAAAGTAAACAACTTTATGAGGTAAATTTACTAGAGCGTTAAAGAAAAAAAAAGGGAATGTTGCCCATAACAACCAATCAGATTCTTTCTATCATTTTCTAGGATAAAGTAGAGAAATGATAGACAAAATCTTATTGGTTGCTATGGGCAACATTCCCTATTTTAATTTTAAGAAGCTTTTTGGTAAATTTGTCATTTGCAAAAAAAATCACGCATACTCAAGAAAAAGCAAACAAGTTATTTCCTATTATAAGAAAAGGTAAAATAATAAAATTATGTCTAAATGGCTCAGATTTGTTTGTTGCTTGTTGCTTTATTCAGTTGTCCAATGGGATAGCTAAGAACGTGTTTAGCCATTAGCTGGCAGCACTGCTGCAGTCCCCCCTGATTAAATGTGACGGCCGCATGACTGCATCTCTACATCAGTAAAAATAGGCTTTAATATGAGTCAGCAATTCTTCTTCTATTCCAATGTTGGTATGCAAATAAATTAGAATATTCTTCACATTTGATGGCAAAGCTTTAGCACTTAATTACTGCTCATTTTCATTTTGTGAGTTTCTTACCCAGCTCTAGAAACCACAATCAAATACGAGGAATAATATATACAGTACATTTCAAAAGCTACTGGGTTTATAACACTGGTCAAGCAAATATGCATCTCCAATTGTACTTATAAATGACAGAAATAAGATTTCACTGGGTTCTCTGCATTTCTTGGTAGCTGATCTGGGAAAGCTGTAATCTGAGGGTGCCGGACGGGATCCCAACTGTTAAAACACCGACAGATGGGTTCCCGACAGCCACCAACTATTTTCCTTCGTGGGGGGTCCACGACCCCCATAGTGGGAAAATAGAATAGGTGGCGAGCGTAGCGAGCCACCGTGCCTGCAAGGGGCTTTGTTGTGCTTGCCATGCTGTCTGAGTCCAGCCAGTCGGGATCCCGACGTCGGGCTAACTGTCGGAACCCTATACCACACCCGTAATCTGACTACACAGGATCACCTAGTTTAGTCATTTCTAACCACTTCGGGCCAGGGCTAAACCATGTATAGAACTCCCCATGAACATACTAAGGGCCAGTTAATCAATAATCACATTTGCATTTTGATCTGGACATGATATTAGCAGCCAAAATTGCAATTCAGTATTATTTATTAACAGATTCTTATATAGCGCACACATATTCCGCAGCGCTTTACAGATAATATTTAAACACTCACATCAGTCCCTGCCCCAGTGGAGCTTACAATCTATATTCCCTACCACATGTACACAGACATTCTAGGGTTAATTTGTTGGGAGCCAATTAACCTACCAGTATATTTTTGGATTGTGGGAGGAAACCGGAGTACCCGGAGGAAACCCTCGCAAGTGCGGGGAGAATATACAAACTCTGCACAGTTAGAGGCATGGTGGGAATCGAACCCACAACCTTAGTGCTGTGAGGCAGAAATGCTAACCATTACACCATCCGTACTGCCACAGTATGTGATTATACTGTGGTATAGTGCTTAAAGTGGTCCTGAAGATCGGCGGGGAACTCATTTTCTCCTGCCACCTGAATTTTCTTCCCTCTCTTCCCTTCCACCAGTAGGCAGAGCCAGGGCAAGTGGTAGGGCTTTTGGCACCCCTGTGAATTTTGTTCCTTTTTTGTTAGAGAGAAGGCCCATATACAATGGGCGACTTTGAGCTGAACGCCGCTCAAAACAGCATGTTTGAGCGGCTTTTAGCTCAAAGCCGCCCAGTGTGTATGCCCCAATGATGAGTGGTGAGCGCTGCTGCGCGCTCCCGCATCATCACCAGTAAAAGCCATTCATCTGCTGGTATTACCAGCAGACGAGCGGCTTTGAGGACGGCTTTTATTAGCTCTGTGCTATGCAAAGCCATCCTCCCCCCATCGATGAACGTTATCATTGCTGTCTATAAACGCTGGGAAAAATTGCCCAGTGTGTATGGACCTTTATTGTGCAGGGCCAAGGTGGAGGCTAAACTAGTTCCACCTCACCATTACAGGTAGTGGAACTCAGTCCGTGCTTTAACCCTTGGGAAGCATGTACAGTATCACGGAACACATACATGAACCAGGGCTCTGAGTGATAGCTTGATTCCTGCTCATGCATGGTCTGCTATACACGCATGTGTGAAGGCCATTGCTGGCGAGGGTTTCCTAAACATGGGAAATTTACCATACATACATAATTGTGTGTGTGGTCCAATCCAGACTCTCAAAAATATAGGGCCCCACTGGTTGTCTACCTGCACTTGATATCTTTCATCATTATGTATACATATCTCTAATCTGTTTTCAGTGCAATCAGTATGATTTCAAGCTTCGCCAGTTCCCTTATATATGCTGCATTTAAATAATAGCTTCATTAGATTTTCAAATAAAGATTTGACTTGTATCCTCTTTAAATCACCATTCTTGCACGTGAAGGGCAGTTGGCTCAAGTGGGGGAATGAACAGATATGTATTGCTTATGGAGTATGACTAGATTACTGTTGTTTAATTACACTTTACGTCAATATGTAGCAACCTAGCTCAACGAAGCTTCTTTAAAGATAGATTTCAGCGTTTCAGTTCCTCGTGCCTGTGAGCCTGTGGGCCTGCTTCCTTTAATTAAAATAACTTGCCCTCTGTAATGCTGAAAGCCCTCTTTATAAGGAAAACATTTTTGTAAATAGGTAGAGACCTATGTGACCTATTGTGTTAAGTTTACTTGATCTAGAATCAACATCTGAGAGGAAGGGAATTTACTCGGAGATACCGTTAAAAAGAACCCAATCACCACAAATATTCCGGCTGTTTTCTTAGTCATTGTTCCTTATCAGTCACTGATTAAATGTTAAAATGTGGAAGACACACCAAAAAGACATTCTGTGATGTGTTTCCCTTGCAATGTTTACGTTTGTGGATAGGTTGTACCAGACTAATATGCTCATTACACTGGAGAACGTAGTGTGTGTGGATTCTGTTTATTTGTAAGAATAAATGAATGTCATGCATACTTGCCTAGTGGGGGGCGGGATGAGGCTGACATTACCAAGCCCCACCCCCATGCCAGTCAAATGCAACAATTCAAGGATTGGGGGAGGGGCTAAAATGACGTGAAATTAGGTGATTTGCGTCATTTTAGCCCCGCCCCTTCACTGCAGATCCACTAAATTCCTGCTGAACCAAATATCGGAAGGGCTGAAGGGGGGGGGGGGCAATGCAGGAGACTTGCCCACCTCCCCGGGGGCATTTATCACTCTCACTCTCCATTTTAACACTTTTTGAAGCTTAATGTATCTGACCCCTAAACTGTTATGAATCAGTTAGTCTGTGCATTTGACCACTCTATAAATTTGGAATTATGAGTAAAAATAGCAAGTTTTTTTTTTAACATATATGAAACTATTAAGCAGAACACACCTCAAAGATTTCATATTTAAAGCAGGTTGTCCAATTGGTTTGAATGCATACAGATCTCTTATTGAGCTACTCTCGGTTATTAGAACACGGGTACTACTTACAAAACTACCATAGAGGCAGCTGCAGTGGTTTAAATGTCCACTGTCAAATCCCCAAGTGTGTATGTCATTTTACAGCCTTGGGAAGTTCATGGGGCCCATGGAAAATGTTGCTTTGGGGCCCACATACGTTTAGTTAGTTATATTATAGTCTACATGTGTCTGTTTGAAATGCTATAGTATATACTCCATTACACTTCTATATAAAATGAGGCACAGCCATTGGTCAAATGTTTTCTATAAAATGCAATTGCAACAGTGACATCTGGAGGTTAGAACTAGGAACCACACTCGAATGACAACAAACATTAGGAAGACAAAGGAATAGATATATATATATATATATATTACAACTTTTATTTTTTATATTTTCTCATGACTTCAGTAATATGTGATTTACACAGCATGCTGGAAAGAAGAAATCAACTTTGAATTATGCTACATTAACAACTTTAAATGCGATGTCTTAGTTTATTTCAAAGTAGGACTCTACTGTTTCTGTGAAGATAATTAAAACATATTGCTCTAAGTTAAGGACACAGTTTTTCTACACATTTGTTTATATAGAGTAAGTGCTGCCAGGTTACTTTCTCTACTAAGAAATAAGTAAGGCAGACCAGTTCATATTTTTGTTTGTTTTCTTACTTAGTGCCTTGTTCGCTATGTTAAACAATACAAAAAAAATTGGTTCCCTAGAGAGAAAGTCAGACTACCCTTAGGCCTCACGGTAGTAAGAGCTGTGAAGTGTAGGAAATTCTAGTCCATGAGCAAGCACTCTAGCCGGACTGCATAGACGTATAAATGCACTATGCTTGCTCTCAGGTTGAAAGTCTCTTCTACAATGTACTACATGTTGCAGCTTCACTGCTTGGGGGCTGGCACACTGTGTTCTTTCCCAGGCACAAGGCACTATGGGGATAATTATTGTCATTATACTCCAAGTTGGTTGTATAAACTGTGTTTGTGACACCACAGTATTCCTATACCAGTAGTCGGACAATATTACTACACCCTAACTTTTTTTTTTTTGGTTCAGTTTAAAATCGTAAAAAAAAAAAATAATTGATGGCCATTTATAAAACTTTATAAAATTAGCTAAAATCTAAATTAAATTGGAATACTGAAAACAGGAAGATTTGAACCGGGTGTCTGTTTGGAACGGATCTCCCAAAGTGATAGGGACCAAGTTTGGTTCGGTCTTGATCCAGAAAATACATGTTCTCCAAGTTTTTTCTTTTTTACAAATTCCGGAGAGGTCCCTCTCTTTCGACCCCTGGTTATGCAGTCACTGACCACCAGGCAAATTGCCTTTTGGGGACCTGAACCAGGAAGCAGTTTTGTATCATTACACTACTTCCAACTCTTGGCCAGGGCGGGCTATTATCGGTGCCCATCTCCTGGCAAAAGGCAAAAAAGTTAATTTGCGAGGAAATATAAATTTTCACATTGCGAATTTATGTGAAAAATATTAATATAATTAATTTGTAAAAAATGCAGATTATGATAAATATACCGCTTATATTTTGTAAAGCCCCACAGACTACCGGAATAGTGATTGCTCCTCCCACATTTCACCCTCCTCCTAGTGAAAGGGGCGGGATGGGTACATGATGCCTTTTACTTTGCATTTTATGGATGTGCAATTAACAGCACTGATTAGGCTGTAAAAGGAGAACAGCGCTGTGCAGGTTACTCAGCATTACACACAGCCGGCACAGCAAATACAGAGCTGGTAAAAGCATGGTACTGTGGGTGGGTAAGAGTCATAGGGTCGACACTATGCAGATCAACATACATTAGGTCAACCACAAAAGGTCGACATGGCTTATTTCGACACATGAAAAAGGTCGGCATGTCTCAGGTTGACATGGTTGGAAGGTCGACAAAAGCTTTAGGTTGACAATGAAAATATTGACAGTCAAAAGGTCGACATGAGTTTTTCACTTTTTCTGAACCCGAATTTCGATTTAAGTCAACATGGACACCGTGTCATCGTATCGTGTCCACCAGCCATGCTTCTGGCACACTGTTATATTCTCCCTCCATGCCTCAGTGATGGCAGGGTATGAACAGGGCCGGCGCCACCACTAGGCAAATCTAGGCATTTGCCTAGGGCGCCGGCCACTGGAGGGCGGTATTTCGCCCCCCCCTTGCCACCCGGGTACCTGTCCTGCGGCGTATATGTGCGTAAAAGCTGGCGGCAGCGGGGGGTGCCTGCAGTCAATAAGAAATAACGAGCGCTATCCGCCGGGCTATGCGGAAGCGCTTCTGTTTTGGAAACACTGGCCGCACGCTGATTGGCTGAGATTCAGACAATCAGCGTGCGCCGTGCGGCCAGTGTTTCCAAAACAGAAGCGCTTCCGAATAGCCCGGCGGATAGCGTTTGTTATTTCTTATTGACTGCAGGGACCCCCCGCTGCCGCCTCCGCCGCCAGCTTTACAGCGCCGCAGGACAGGTACCCGGGAGGCAGACACCGGGGTGCCCCCACCCCGACTTGCCTGGGGCGCTCTGGTGCCTTGCACCGGCCCTGGGTATGAAACACTGCCTGGTATGGAAGCTCACGTCAAGCTTTTGACTGTCGACCTTCCCATTGTTGACCTAATGCTTGTGTCGACCTTCCGACCCTGTCGAGCTTAGCCAGGTCGACCTATTTCATGTGTCTACCTACGCCCTGTGGACCATTATTGATCAACCTAATATATATCGACGTTCATAGTGTCAACCTAGCAACAGTATCCCGCTGTGGTGCAGAGGAGGATTCTGATAGAATAGTAATATATGCTGCACACTGTTCCATGGATGCATCCAAGGTAGCGACCATGTGGACAGCTTTTACTGACATATGCATGTGCCTTATACCGTTCCAGAGGTATAAAATAATCTGCTCTTAGTTCAGTCCATTATGCTTTGCTGTGACAATTAAGCCCCAGTTTATGTAGTCATATGTGCTTTATTATGCTTCGGCAGCTGTGCATGTTCCAAAGCTTGGGGGCCCCCAACAAAGTGGCCCGTTTTTTTTTTTTCCATGGTGAAAATGACTGTGCACCACTTAACTCTTTAACACATTACTCTTTACAAGTTTTAAGCTCTTTTTACAATGCCTTATAAAAATGCCCTCAGTATGTTAATGGTCCTCTAAGGGATTGATCCCGCTTGGCAGTTTGCTTACAAGTCTTAAACCTCCTACTTACCCTATTTTCTTAAACTCACAGCTCTCTCTTGTCTCATTTTTTTTCTCTTCCCTTTTAACTTTGTCACGTTGATGGAGCTCTCATTTACGTGATGTCATAAATGAATTAAGTAGCCCGCTATCTACCGAGCAGTGTAAACAAATTCAGGGTATTAAAATAGTTTGGTTTTATTAAACAAACAGAAGGCAACCATTTTGTTGTTCGCTCTTTGACGCATATGTATATTGTACAGATCAGTCTTGTTATGTTGTGTATATTGTGTGTGTGTATATATATATATATATATATATATATATATATATATATATATCGGAGATACTTTTCATGCTATCCTGTATTACTTTCATAGTTGTGCTCTGTACAGTCAGCAGCTTTTCTATATTAGGGCCTCAATAATCTTGTTAGGTTACATAGTTCCTAGATCTGATAAGAAAAATACTGAAAACATTGTCACGACCTGGAAATTTATGTTACAACTTTGTGCCTCCCTCCTCTAAATACCAATGGACTGTGGGAAGGAAGGCTGCAGGAGGAGGGGGGGAGAGTCTTGACCTGCATGAGTGGGACCCCTGCTGACATGGCCAGTTTGACCCATTGAATGGCCTGAATTCTATAAATGCTGCTTTATCCTTTCTTGAAAGGAACAAGATAGCATGGCCTAAATGCCTGGGTGTGCTTAAATAGGCAACTATGGGACGTTTGATTTGAGCGTGTTTGAAATCTGAGCCCCCTGACAGCAAGGGAGGGTTCCACAGGTCACCTGCAGTACTCTATGGGAATAGGCCCTGGGTCTCCTAAGAAATTGCTCGTGGAGATCTTGCAAGACGCATTCCTTTCTTTGTCGGCTGGCCTTTTGCACTAGATCGCAGTCAATATTTTTTTTTTTTTTTAGCAACAAGTCTTGAATATTATTTGAAAGAGCAAATGGCATTGCTGAGAGGTTTGACAGTTTGGCACACCGAGGATAGTCTAGATAGCTTGGGAGCTCGAATGAGGGAGCCCAGCTATTCTCATGCTTGTTACAGGCTCAATGTTTTTTAAATAGTGTCTAGTTGCCGTGCAGAGTTCTTGTGCTCCGAGCAATTTGACAGGCAATGAGTCTGCTCCAGTGATCCTAAATCCTTTTAGACTAATTTGCGAGAGGGAGAGAAAAAAAAAAAAACCTACAAAAAAAAAAAAAAAAGCATGGCACCTCTCGGAGGCAGCGTTCAGAACCGAAAACAAGGTATTGCCAATTAAAGGACCGTTTCAAAACAATCATATCAAGACAAATTACCTTTAAGCCCGCTGATAATGCCATGCAGCACCTAACGAGAGGCACTCTCCGCAGAGATGCGACAGGAGGGCACCCAGCTCATCAGGGATTCAGACCGAGGTAAGCGCCAGGCAGATCTGTGCATTGCTAATGTTGCATATGGGCAGCGCAAATGCAAAAATATGAGCATACTTGGTCCAGAATTGCCACAGGCCATTAAGAAGAGCCTCTGGCCTCCTGGCCTACTAGTTAATTGCCACACAGACTTCATGACACATGGGCAGATGATATGACATTTTCAGTTTCTGTCACTAGCAAACGCCACAACACGGCTAGCACTAGTTGCTAAGAAGCTGTCAGGAAACATTAGCAGCTGGCCAAAGTTGCCCTGTGGCACTACCTCATGGCATGAGCAAATCGTGTAGAAATCACCCAGTGGAGCCTACTGTTATACTAATGAGGGCCTATGCCTGTGCATGGGCTAGCATCATTTTTGTGATTATTTCCACCTTTTCAGTTCGCCTTCCTAATTTGCCTTCATTTGGCAGCAGGGGAAGTCAAATCCAGGACTGAAGCCTCTGACATTTTCTGCCTCTCTTCCTTGTCTTGCTTTGCAAATGTGGTTCCTAGCTGTTACCATGCGGTTGCTATATCATTGCACCTCCAGGTTACATTCTGGAGAGCGGCATACAACTCCGGCACGCTCTTACGATGACAGGGCATGTTCCGCAACCAGAGCTGTGCTGGCTAGTCCGACTCCTTATACATCTGGAGCATTACTGGGTTTAAGATGAGCGAGGTGATGCTCCAGTCCCTAATCTAACGATCTACTATTATCAAAACAGCTCCCGACAAAATATTCCTCTTTGCTGTTTGCTTTTCCTTCCCTCTGTTTCTCTAACTCGGCGTTGGACAAGAGCTGGGTTTATTGTTTTAGCTTTTCTGAACACGCATCAGTATTTACACTGGATTCAACGCATTTGCTTCCAATGAAAATCTTGTCTTAGATTACAGCTCAGCAGTGTAGTTTCCCTCCCAGATGGGAGCGGAGTAGCACTATTTGCCTAAAAACAGTAGGAAGAACAAACTATGCATTAAGCCTGGGCTGTTTTTGGCTTGACCTAATGATGTAACAGAAACCTTTTATTTGGGATAGGTCACTGCCAGAGATTGAAGGAGGGGATCTGGCTTCAGCTTGAAAGGTTTTCTTCATTGTATTTACATAAGTCTTCACTTACAAAAATTCTGTGCTTAATGCTTCTGCTTTCATAAAGGAGAAATAAACAGGAAAGCTTCTGGTGAGTGTTATACACGGAACGCAGACAGGTTTTCCTCTCCTAATGGAGTATATAATTCAGGTGCCCTTAAGGCATGCTTTCAGGAATTCTTTTGCCTGAGGTAATGGGAATCTAAGGCTGTTTTAAGGCCTCGATTATCTATTGATGCACAAAGCTTCATGAAAAGTCACCTCTTGCAGATTTTTAGTAGATATTTCCATAAATAATCAATTGGCGTCTTTATTATTATTACAGGACCGGGCTTGGCGATTTCCCATTTCTAATATCATTTCAGATTTGGAAGCTAACCCGACAGGGCCGGAATGATGGCGTGAAGTAAATTAAAATTAAAAAGAAAGAAAGAAATGTTTTGCTTTTTAATCAACAAATGTATATTTCTCTTCAGATGGCTCCTCTTTAGCATATAAAGTAGATTGGCTCATTGAAATGTTAAGCGCAGATGATTTGTTGCTACGGATCTGTGACTCTTTGATGCTGTTTTAGATTTTTCATGGTTTTACAGAGAAGAATAGGAAAATCCCAGCACAAACAGTTCAGGTTTGAGGAAAGATTCACTTTTAGAAAAGTCTTTGTTAAGGTTCCACCAGGCTTATAGAGCATCAACCAAATTTTTTTTTTTTGTATATAGGTCAGGCAAAAATGACTTACTCATACCTCCCAACTTCTGTCCGTATGAAATAGGGACACTCGCACGGCGAAGCCGCGCGAGCGCCCGAAAAGGGGGCGGGGCGTATGCAAATGAGGACGCGGCTTATGCTAATTAGCCGCAACCTCATTTTCATACGAGAATAGACGCTGTGCGCATGCGCACAGCGTCTATTCTACTAGATTGGGGGTCTCCCAACTGTCACCCCCCCGCAGCGGGACAATGCCTGCCGCGGGTGGGACAGCGGGACAGGACCCGAAAATCCGGACTGTCCCTCTAAAATCGTGACAGTTGGGAGGTATGCTTACTGGTAATTTGGCAAATGTTACTACATGGTAGTTATGGGATCAGTGCTGCATTGCGACAGGTGTTTGTATATGATGTTGTTTATATATCATTGGCGGGTTTTTCAGGGTTCTTTCCAATCAATTGAGATTGAAGCGATAAAAATGTTGTGGTAGATGATCGTACATGTTTGAATTAATTGAGTAGTATGATGTAGGGCTAAATAAAGACATAACTGGGAAAAATTGAATACAATACAAATAACTTTTTGCTTGACAAAGGAAGCTATAGTTACCAGAGGGATGTGTGTGTTCAATGGTCTAAGACGGGGGTTCTCAAACTCTGTTCTCAGGACCCCACACCATTCACGTTTTCCAGGTCACCTGATAGGTGCACTCATTACTGATCGATACTCTGAGGAGACGTACAAAACTGTGTGGGATCCCGATGGCTGAGTTTGAGAACCTATGGTCTAAGATAAACAGAAAAAATAGATGCTGATTGGTTTGTACTTTATCTCTTTCCAAGCTTTGCTAAATCCCCCTACATTCAAAACTTTGGGACAAAATAGCTGTTTTCCCATGCTTGGCTCATGGACACTAGAATATTAGAAAAATGGGGCCTACTCATGGGGTGATTTTAGCCCAATTTTTAAGCAATCTTAAGGCCAATACACACTGGGCGATTTTGAGTTGAAAGCTGCTCAAAACAACAAGAAAGCAAAGTGGCTTTCAGCTCAAAGCCGCCCAGTGTGTATGGCCCGGCGGTGAGCGTTGAAGTGCACTCCCCCTTCATCGCCCGGAAAGCCATTCATCTGCGGGTATTACCAGCGGTTATCGCTGTCCATACACACTGGACCCTTTAGATATTAAGCACAGATGGCTCTGTGTGTATACCCATGAGCGCCAGCGATGCATGGGCCTGTGTGTCACCATTGCCTGAGTAGATTTATACTGAATGCACTTGCATGTGTGCATCGTATGTGTGTTAGCGATGTACGTTGAGCGATCAGGTTCTTAAGTACCTCGTTTAGCACAGAGGCTCCATCTCCCCGTGTGTATGGGGCTTAAGACTTATTGAGGGTAACTAAGTAGGAGTTTCTCTTTCCTTATTGTTGGCAGAGCATCTGAAGACTTTATAACATCCTAATGTTCACTGCATGAAATGCATTAAATGATCAACATGGTATAATTTTACATATTTTATAAACTGTATGTTGAATAAATTGGTCTTGTCTAAATAGAGCAAACCTGCTAGCAATTTAATGCTAAATACGTTTAAACGTAACCACTAGAGGCGCTGTTTAATTTGAATTCTCGGATGATTTTTGAAATTGTGCCTCAGCTACAAAAGAAATATTGATGCTTCCATTCATTGTATTCGAGACAATTATATAAGAATACTTTGGTGAGAAGGAAAAATAAATCCATTTTATGAGCAGGATATCTTTTTACCATGTAGCCAAGTGACTTTTAGGGTGGATATGCGAACCGACCTAAGAATAACAAGTCACAGTTGAAAGAACCTGATTGGATAGTCAGTCACAGTCTTTATTTTGTTTCTCAACCAGTTTGCTGCAATTACCGTATAAAGCATTCCATATGACATGTGGTGGGCATTCATGTTAGTTTGATAACCATAGAGTTTTACTACATTCATTTTTTTAAGTTTCGACATTGCCACCAACAATATTCAGTATTTAAGTTCTATCTTTTTGTGACTAAGATCCTAGATTGTATTTAATATGAAATGTTGGCTTCACCCAAAGAAAAAAGTAACTAAGTTATACATAATTTATATTTTTGTAGGTGACGGTTTGGACAACAGTGTTGCCTCACCAAGCACGGGGGATGACGATGACCCAGACAAAGACAAAAAACGTCATAAAAAGCGCGGTATCTTTCCCAAAGTGGCAACAAACATCATGAGGGCATGGCTCTTCCAACATCTAACGGTGAGTTCACTCATAGTGAATCTTTATCAAAGCTTCATCGGTCCCAATGTCATTTTAATGTGTGGTAAACTTATAACAATACGAATTGCTTTCTTGGAACTTTTTGGCTCAAAACATCTTGTCAGTTTATTTATTTATTTATACCCAAAACATGTCTTAGACCCAAACATATATTTTGTAATTTCAACATGGTAACGCAGTGCTACTTTGTCAGATGAATCATTACCTGGCCTTAGGGGAAAATAAAGTTGTTTTGTTTGTTTGCTCTCTATAAACAGACACGGCACCTTCTCCAACTTCAATTTGTGTTACCTTCATAAGAAGGAGGTGGAGATTGCACTGTCATTTTCCATGCATTTGCCTGTGCTTTTGCTAAAGCTTTTGGCATGGGAAGCAGTTACAAGATCAGTACTGAAATGCAGTGTCTGCAAGTCGACAAGGTTAACATGCATCTTACAGCATGTCAACAGGATCTTCAATACAACTTTAAACATGCTGCTTTACTGAGTCCGCACACAGACCCTCTCCTCTCAGGGTGGGATACATTAATATACATCGCCGCCCTTCGCCGCACCCCTGCCGCGATGCCAGTGCATATGTACTAACATGCGGCTGGCATCGTGGTGTGGTGACGGAGGGCCCCCCCCCGCGATACCTGTACTGTGGTGTGCGGGGGGGCTCCGTCACCTCCCAGCCGCCTACAGCTCCCCTGCAGCCAGGACAGCTCAGCATGGCTGGCCCCGGCGCCTCCTCCTCCCCCTGCAGCCGGAAGGACGTCCGGCTGCTTCACTAGGGGGAGGAGGGGTTTTCCTTCAGGGTCCAAGAGGACCTGCAGGAAGGTAAGCCGGAGGGAGGGGTTGCTGCGAAAATAACCTTATAGGCTTCTATAAGGTATCGCCACCCAAAGGTGGCGATAACCTGCCTGGCGGTATCGGTGCGGCTGGGTTTTAATACATATGAAAATGCGGTATAACAGGGGTTTTACCGCATTTTCAGCTTAGTACATCTCGCCCTAACTTTGTTGACATGCCGGTGCCTGCATTCCGCAATGTACATTCTCATGCACCAACAATGGGGTACATTTACTAAGATGGGAGTTCTGTTGAAGATGGGATGTTGCCCTTAGCAACCAATCAATCAGATTCTACTTATTTATTTAGCATCTTCTAGAAGATACTAGATAGAATCTGATTGGTTGCTATGGGCAACATCCCGTTGTCAAGAGAACTCCAATCTCTGTAAATTAATTCACCTCAAACGGTGCAGGATTCTAACAATAGCTGATGCAAGCAGGGAACATGATGAAGGCCGATCTGCACATGCCAAGAAAACATGCTAAATGCATATGCAGCAATACAGATTTGCCATATGCTGTCCATCACACCAACTTTCAGTTGGAGAGGCGGGACAGGGGAGGGAATTGTAATTTAGGCAGAGTTTGTGTTTTTGATGCAGAGCAGGACATGGGCCCATATACTAATTGGGTATGCATCGCCGATGATATGTGCTTTCTTCATTGTTTGTTTTTGTGTTTTTGTGCGTCTTTTAATGAACGCGATATAGAGTTGTTTCTGTTGTGTTAAGCAGTTCAATGTTTTTTTGAATCCTAATAGCAAATGTGTATTTCACAGGCAAAACACATGGTTGAAAAGTTAAACATAAGAATAAGTGCACCGACTACTTTCTTCAAAATCCAGAACATTTTTGTTTTTTTGACAAGTAATAGAATACTAGTTTTATTGTATGTAATATTTAAAGATGTAAATTTGTCTTAACGTATCTGACATTATAGGGAATATATATTCAATTATCGGTGTCGGAAAATCTGCAACTTTGGGGTACCAAAAAAAACATTGGTTCTGCACCCGAGTGATGACTTCACAGTGCCAGCTCCTTCTCAGTGACAGCAGCCAGGTACTGCAATGTAACATTAAGTGCAGCACTGGCTCCTGTCCTTGCCTTGTTGCTAGCATTGCAGCTAAGTCACTCTCCAGGGGAAGCCACATCTGATGGACCCCCACAATGATGAAAGCTGGAATTTGGGTTACGAGGCTATGCTTCCAACCCATGAGGTCATGCCATCTTTTAAATGTACTGCCACGTAGCACGTGTCCCGTCGGTTGGGGATGCCGCCGAACACACTACTGATATGAAATAACACCACTATATGTGATCTCATTAATTTTATCGGGTGCCGGACGGGGTCCCGACAGTCGGGATCCTGACAGGCATTCACCCGACATCGGGATCCCGACTGTCAAAACACAGACACCCGGGTTCCTGACGGCCACCCGCTATTTTCCCTCGTGGGGGTCCACAACCCCCATAGAGGGAGAATAGAATAGGTGGCTCGCGTAGCGAGCCACCGTGCCCCCAAGGGGTATAGTTGCGCTCACCATTCTGTTTGAGTCCGGCCAGTCGGGATCCCGACATCGGGATATGACTGTTGGGATCCTGACTGTCGGACCCCTATACCACACCCAATTTTATCCTCTGTCATTTTTTATTTCATAGCCTTTGTGGCTTCCTGCAGTATCATTTAAATAGACTTCCTTACTAAGTCAAATTAATGCTCATCACAGTCAGCTAATTACGAGCCACAGAACAACCCCAGTTATTTTGCCAGTTCGTCTAATGTACATAAGACAACACAGCTAAAATGTTATTGCCCAAACATGGCATCCTCAATGCTAGGGGCAGTCTAGGGGCCAGATGTATCAAACTTCAGAAAGTGATAAAATGGAGAGTTATAAACAGCCAGCCAATCATCTCCTAACTCCCATGGCTAGGTTTGAAAAATGACAGGCAGGAGCTGATTGGCTGGCTGTTTATCACTCTCTACTTTATCACTTTTTGAAGCTTGATACATCTTACATCTAGCCGTAGAGAGGAGAATTTGAGCACTTGGGGCACATCCTGTAATACGCATGCGCAGATCACTGGGAAAGTGGCCCCGTTGACAGTTTCCCGCCAATTTCTCTAATGACAATGCACCCATTATAAATACGCCTGTGCTCCGCGCAGTATAAGCAGCTGGTGCCTTCTTCACGTTGTGAAAGCTTGAAGAAACAAATAATATAAAATCTCACCACATGCGGAATAAAACAGTATCTAGGAAAGTTTTAACAGCCTCATAAAACAAGATCCTACTCTGTTCTAGGGGGCTGTTTTAAAATGTTTGTTTAACAAATGGCATTAATTGAATAAGAACAAATCTGAGTCCCTGTTTACATAATAACTTACCATTAAATACATGGCACAATTTAGACGAAAATTTCGGATAACACAACTTGTATAATAAACACTCTAAACTTATTTGCATTATTATCACTATATAAATGTTTACTTAAGGTAATAGTTAGAATGATGCCGCTCACTTCCTGCATCCACAGGAAAATAACAATGTGCTACAATTTCTTCCTGTACGCTCCCTGGAGGCTGATAAAGCTTAGTACATTGTTTGAATTGGTTCAGAGTGGTTCATTGAATGTACAGGTATTGCTGATTCAAAGATATTTCATGTAGTCAATGAACCAAATACTGATTGAAGTCGTGAACCACACAAGTGTTTATTCTTAGAAAGAAGTGGTGGCGTAAAGCTTATCTTTACTAACCTCATTCTATTTGTTAATGTCCTTCATTATTTATTGAAATATACAGCATGATTACATGTAGTTGTGTAGCTGTAAGAAAGACAGAGATTGGAAAGGACTAAATTTGTATGTTATGTGTAACATAAATAGAAAAATATAAAGATTTCCATAATACAGAATACAGTGTTAATTTGATATATTCCCACTTCTGATAACACACACACACACACACACACACACACACACACATAGCTGTCCCTTTGTGGGGCAGAGGGCTGCATGCCACCCATCATGTATAAGGGTGAATTCTGCCCATCAAAAAAAAAAAGTCCTGAATGTGATCAACCATACAAAGGGGCCACATGCGGCCCATCCTTTAGATGGGTGAATACCATCCATCATGCAGAGGGATGAATGTGGTCTATCATGCAGATGGCCGCATGCCATAGATCATGAAGAAGGATAAATGCCTCCCATCATTCAGAAGGCCCAATGCTACCCATTATACAATTGGCTGAATGTGGTCCCACATTCAGAGGGCCAAGTCCAACCCATAATGCAAAGGGCCGAGTTCCAGCCCATCATGCAGGGTTGAGTCCCAGCCCATTACACAGAGAGCCAAGTCCCAGCCCATTACACAGAGAGCCAAGTCCCAGCCCATCACTCAGAGGGCGGAATACAAGCCCACACCTCATTCAGAGAAACAAATGCAGCCCATAATGCCACCCATCTTAAGCTTTATCATGGTTCACAGCTTTTCTGAGATACATCATAGCTCTACTATAATTCGAGATGTAGGTTTATTAATGGTATCCAGTCCAAGACTGTACCAAGGGCAGTGTGGTTGGTGCAGACATCTTGGACGCAAAGCCAATGAGTTGGCATTGCTGCTTCCCCAGTGGATCCCATGCCCAGCTTATGGTACACTTGGCTGGGGAGGCATTTGCCATTTACTTTGATCCTGGAGGAGTTGTGATTGGATTGTCTGCCTTACACACAATCCATGGTTATGTGTCCTTTCATTTGGACTGATAACTTCAATTTCTGGCAGAATATCATTGAGACTATTCGTACATACTTTGTTGTGCTGATGATAAGAGATCAGGGTATTGTTTAAAAAGTATTCCACACAAAGAGCCACGATAATATTGTTCAGCGTCAGTTTTAGCAGCTGTACCACCATGTGCGTATACACACACAAACACACACACACCTACACTAACAACTGGTTTCTTAGGAACCTGGCAACTGCTTAACCAGTTGTTAGTGTAGGACTTGCAGTGAAATGGGGTCCCTTGGCCCCCATCCCTTGGCTGCAAGCTTAAATACATTGATCAATTCATGAACTAAAACCCCATTATTTATTTAATTGATATTTGAATGTTAAGGTGAGTCAGTTTGTTGTAGTGAGTGCTGGGCCCCCTGTATTTGTATTTACTAGAGTGTGTGGTCACAGGCCACTGCACCCCAACCTGGGAAGTATGGGTGCTGTTTGCACCCCATTCGTAGGAGTGTGTTGGTACTTCTGTATATATATATATATAATAAATATATATATATATATATATATATATATATATATATATATATATATAATCCTGCACTATTGTATAAATGCAAGAAGTCTTCTAAATGTCATGAAAAAAACCACTCTAGTACCGACGATGACCTTCAGGTTGCTCATTTCCTCCCAGTTATTGCCCTGAGAGGTTAAATTCAGGTCTTCTTAGAAGCAGTAACTGCCATGAAATTCTCTCCCCATTTGTCACTATTACTTAGTCGATCAGGGGAGAGTTTCAAATAACTATACATTATGCAGAGCCCTTAATTGACACTACCTGATTTCCAACTTAGTATGATAAAACCATGCAAAATGCAAATCTGGGCACTTTCATGTCATGCCACATTATGTTTTATTATTTTCAGTATCCTTTTACTAAAGCCATAAGGCGACCCTTTGAAAATTTTCTGCAGATTATTTCAGGGGAAACAGTTCCCAGTACAGATGCGTCCTGCAGTCACTTTCCAGTAACTAAAGATTTCATCTAAACTGGAAACTGTTGGAGAAATTTGAGCATTTGATGGTCCCCATGTACTATATTTACACTGCTAAAATTTGTGTTGATAAATTTCTTTATAACTTTAGTTTGTGTATATTTATTGTCACATTAAAAATTTGTTAGAATAACAGCAACAGTCGTGTTCTCAGATAAGGGAACATTCAAATACATACAATATGTTTTTGTGCCCATTTATAAGAGAAAGGAGAAGTTTAAACAAGAACTGGACGTGTCCTCATGCAAACCAAATATATAAATAATATTATTATTATTATTACCAGGTATTAATATAGCTCACACATATTCCGCAGTGCTTTACAGAGAATAGTTGAACACTCACATCAGTCCCTGCCCCAATGGAGCTTACAATCTTTATTCCCTACCACATGTACATGCACACACTGACATTCTAGGGTTAATTTCTTGTTGGGAGCCAATTAACCTACCAGTATATTTTTGTATTGTGGGAGGAAACCGGAGTACCCGGAGGAAACCCACACAAAGTACGGGGAGAATATACAATCTCCGCACAGTTAGCCATGGTTGGAATCAAAACCATGACTTCAGTGCTGTGAGGCAGTAATGCTAACCATTACACCGTCCATGGCATATAACCTGGAATACTCAGTGTGGCTGAGATGCTCTAAGTCTCTTTCTTTCAGGTTTGCATCATAACCTGCTAGAAGCCATGATTTTCAGGCCAGATTGGCCTATTAGAGGCCATCAATGATTGGCAATACTATGGTGGATCGGCGGACATTAAGCATTTAAAAAGGTCCAAATTCTGTGATTAGGATTTTTACACGTGTTTAACATCAACACGACTGTCAGGGGATAAAGGGATTTCCCCAAATGCACCACAGGAGTATGGGCCCCTTTATGTGTGAATCACGGAGGCAGGGAAATGTCACATAAAGTGTATTGCAGACACTGGGCTGTGAATTTAACTGAACAGTAATCTGTTTCAAACAGATATAGAGTAGTGTTGCAGATTCAGCACAACAGAATTTGGTGTGAGAAAAAGTGGCGAGTGCTGCATCGTACCACTCTGGAAGCAGACTTTGTTGCACACAGATGTACAAATGTCACACATTAGATTGCACGTTTTAAACAAGAAAGATACTCAGTACAGCTGAGTTACCCGGGAGGGGGGATATATGGTACATCTGTAGCCACACTGTAAATACTATGCTGGAAGAAACAAAAGCATTATGGAAATAAACAAATTAGAGACACACACACACACACACACACACACATATGATGCAGGCACACACCCACACACAATGTACATACACATTGCAGACTCACAAATTACAGATCTACACCCAACTGAGTGGTGCAGTATTATTCTTCCCTTAATTACAGCTTTTTAATTGCTTGTTCATATACTCTTATTTACGAACACTGTATACTGGACAATAGGCCTGATTATGACCCACTAAACTCCCATGACACACCCGCTACATTCCCATGACACACCTACTACACTCCCATGACACACCCTCTACACTCCCATGGAGCACTCACTACACTCCCATGACACACCCACGAGGGTCACTGCCCAGTTACCGCTTTTCTTCTATTCCTTCTATCTGGGGCTATTCATAGCTTTTTCTTGTATAATTAATTTGATTGTATTTGTTTGCAGTATTACTTTACACACATACAGTACTTTGCATGTTGCAGTGCAGGTGGAGCAGATGTAATATGTGCAGGGAGCATTAGATATGTGTGGAGTGTGTTCAAACGGAAATCTAGATTACAGTGTAAACATCAAGCTGTCCAACATTTCTGGTATACATGCAAAAACTTCCAGTATTTACTCTGCATTGGAAAAAAATATAAGTGCATTTGTTCCCCTTGCATTGCCATATGGTTTGTTCCAGATACAAAGTTACTTGCTTTTATTGCTAAACATGACTATGTTTCAGTACAAGCCAATAAGGCCTCGTGTAATTACAAGAACAGTTGGGTTAATAGTCCTTCAACATTGAAGTTCATGCCGAGTAATCCAAGTCTAAAGTAAAGGTCGACATTATAAAAAGTGTTAAAACAACCACATAAAACATTTTATGACTATCATTTTATAAAGGTTTAAGTTGAATAAATTATGTTCTTACCCTTTAAAGGTTCAAGTGTTTGTTGGCAAATAACGCACAATTTCAATTACCAGACAATATATGGCAATTTCAACGAGGGGAAAAAAACTATCAATAGCTAATGCTTTCCAAGACTTTCTCCTTGAGTTGGATGGTTATCAAATGCAGAATCCAGAATTACAGTGCTGCCTAGAAAGACTTTTGCAGGATACAGAGCTTTTGCCTATTTATTAAAGCCCTCTAGTCAAGAAGAAGAAGACTATTACCATTTATCACAAGTGTTTACTAGGGATATTCTGCTGTGCATGTCCTTGCAGTGTATGGGAAAAAGATTTATTTGGACAACTGTAGCACAACTGGGTTTGATCCAATTTGTTGATTGTATCTATAATGGGTGCAGTCTGGACCTCCTGGGACTCAGGGGGCCAACCGCCAGCCCCCGCCAGCCGATAGGAGGGGACACATGCGCACAAGATGCTCGGGTGCCCCCTTCCAATGGAGCTCCCCGCTGGTCCCCGCCAATCGCCCCCACCTCCCCGCTTCCTCCCCTAACCCTGCCCATCTCCGTGAACCGGAGACGAGCAGGGTTTGCGTCCCCCGCCTCCCGGAAACTGGGACGTGCGTGCATGAGAGACGCTTGGGCGTCCCAGTCAGTTGGAGCGCCGGCTCGCCAGCAGGGGCATTCTGGTGAGCCCTGTTGGTGGCTGAGAGGCGCTCCATCTGTATGTCAACATACGTAGACATGGACACCGTGTAAGTGTACAATGTTCCCTCATCAGGTACGAAAATATTCTCCCTCTATGTCCACTTGTATAGTAAAGAATTGAAAAACACCTTTTCTGGGGAAAAAAACCTTTCCCATGCCAACCTATTGCTTGTGTCAATATTTTGACCATGTCGACCCAAGGCAAGGCGACCTTTTTAATGTGTCGACCTATGGCCCATCTACCAATAGTGATCGAGCTATTGACTGTCGACCTGACGACCGTATCCCCTTTATATCCTACTTTTAAAGACTGAGAATTAAGAAAGGGCTGGCACCTTTTGCAACCTAGGATCATTAGCACAAAGCCTATTTGTTCCCATAACAATAATGGGTTACTGAGCATTAGCTGTGCAATGAGGAATACAAAGAGGTTCACAAAGCACAACCTGTGCAGTCTCATACACCCGACACAAAACCTTGCATAGTAATTCTGGTCTTATGTACTATAGATGCTGAAGCAACCTTGGAATGTCCCGTCAGCATTAAAACAGCAAAGCAATTTTCATTCTTTTACGCTTTTTTATACTTTCAATGAAAGCACTTAAGTGCTTTAACAGTTATTTTACTTTCAAGTTTGAACAACGTTCAGCTTTTTTTTCTTCCCAGTGTGAAAGTGCATGTTTTTCTCACCTTACGCACAAAAGCCTGTAAGAGTCGGGATAGTCAGACAACCTTTAAAAGATACACAGTGCCACAGAGCCCTTTGTCTGGAATGGTATGATTATGATCTACAATTGCCCGCCTCATTTGCAAGCGTTTTTTTTTTTTTTTTCACTTCTTTCTTGTTTAATTTAACAAGAAATGAGTAGTAAATGAAAGCTGCTGTCTGAAATCCCACTGCGAGCCTATTTTGCACTTGGCTCCCCTGTGAAAGGCAATTTGTGAAATTATGTGATAGAGTAATTAGTTGAAACCAGGCCTCCTGATTGTTGCTGTGCTTGGGTCTGTAAAAAAAAAAATGATTGAGATAAAATAACGGATTATTACCCAGGCAAGTTGGCTCAAAGCTTCCTGCTTTATTTGTAAACAGAATATTTAGTGACCACATAGGAAGCTGCTATAATCACTAGCTCGTAAAGAAACCACAGCAGTGCCTTTAGATTTATATCGAGCGCGCATGTAAAATTTAAGCTCAGAAGCCAGCCTCCCTGTTAATGTAATTAGGGTCTAATTTACCACCCTTCGCACACAGATGTAATAAGACCTTCATATCTATTCAATCTGTAAGTACATTATAGAATACCTCAGTGCAGTACTTACCCGGCAAAAAACAGGTGTGAACCCTTTTATTATTCATTATTACACGATAAACACATTGTATTTCTTGGGAAATATTAACAGGGATCGGAAGAAAAACATTGGCTGCGCACAGGGTGGTAATGGACAGTTACCCTTTATGTGATCATGCATTTGTCAATGGTTAAGTAAATTAAAGCAAAGGCAGGGGAAATCAATAGGCTTGCAGGGCATTGGTTTTGCCTCATAGACTTGAGGACAGAATGACAGATGTGGTGCATATGAACCATTTAGGTATTGAGCTGGCTGCCGGAGCAGGCCAAGAAATATTGTGCAATATTGTACATAGCTGCAACGGAAATTAGCGCACTGTGATTAAAACTGTATTCTGTGTTGCAAATATGTCCACAGGGGTATTAATGTTTATAATGTTCATTTGATAAAAGACAATTTAACTATGTAGTACCATACTTTCCTGTGGTCCTGCTTTAGTTTCTTTAAGAAGTCCAGATTTGCAGGGCGGTGTTTTGCCTACAAGTGGTTATTTCTGGGTGGGTCACAGTGGGATTCAGGTGGAACGTGGCTTTAGAAGGGAAATCGGATGTGATATGACAATTGACTACAGCCCAGAGAGTCCTGAAGTCATATTCGAAGGATTTATATATATGTAATGGTTATTCTTTCAATATGTGCACTCAGTATAGTACAGGCAGCTCATCTTATCATCTATATACTGTAGTATAAAGGACCGCTGATAGAAATGACATCATCATAGCTGCTGCACATGCAAGCATCTCAGACGAAACATATATGGTGTATGCCCTGATTCCCACAGTGAGTACATTGTTCATCAGGCATGTCCAAACGATGGCCCTCCAGCTGTTGTGAAACTACAAGCCCCATCATGCCTTGCCAGAGCTTTGCAATTAGGGAATGCTAAAACTATGGCAAGGCATGCTGGGATACGTAGTTTCACAACATCTGGAGGGCCACAGTTTGGATATGCCTGTTGTACATGCTTGTCTCAGCTGCAGTGATGTGTCAGACCACCTGCAGTAGAGGACCAGATACAGAGGTTAAGTAAAACGTATCAGCATGTGAAAAGGTTATAGGGCACAAAGCAGGGGTTTAAATGATGATCAACCAGATTCCAAGTGCAATTATTAGTAACAAAATGGATGGTTTATTTGTATTGGTCATAATAATTCACCCTAGAAAATAAAATATTTTAGAGATTTCTCTATAGATTGGGAAACTCATGTATCAGTAAAGCTGGCCATACATCTACAGATTTATTGTCAGATCTGTCTGGTTGGAACAACAACCTGGTAGTATCTGAATGACCGGTTTTGGCAGTTTTCCAGCATTTCAAAGCAAATGGTCAACCGTCATTTGCTCTCATCCATTACCAGGATTTTGTTCCAACCAGCCAGATCGGACAATGAATCTGTAGATGTATGGTCAGCTTAAGATGACTATAATATCCTCTACTGTTGCCCAATTTGATTATCCAGCATATTACAGCTGACACTCAAGGCTCATTTGGTTATAGACAATTTAATAACAATACAATACTATAAAAATAAAGTCTATAAAAAGGAGATCAGCTTGGTTTTCAGGATTCCTGTTTAGCAATATATATACGTAGCAGTAGGGTTAGATTTCTATGTCTGCTTACTGTGGCAATTGAAAACCACCTTTCATTCATCCAAATCTCGCCAGAGCAGTGGAGTGGTACTTACCAATTACCCTGTGGTATTGGTCCGGAGCGGTACACACCTATGCAATCATTGGCCTGATCTCCCGATATCATGTAAGCAGCTGATGATTGTATAGGTCTGTATGAAGTACAAATGCAGGAGTGTTAGCCGACAAACCACTTGTAACGGTCCTGCAATGGTCAGGACCAGGATGTTGCACCTTATGTACGGCACAGCCTCCCGATCCCCATAGAGGGATGTGACTGGTATGACTCATATACAATTTGCGGTATGATTAGAAGACAAATTTAATAACCGCTATGATTAATTAATCTCTTTTGTTTTTCAAAAACTGGAATATAATCATTTATAATAATGTTAAATAGTAGCACCGAGGGGAGAATCCTTATGAAGGTAGGCCTATTTATGTATCTAGTTTATCTAAATTAGTTGAAATTAATATGACATCATTCAGGTAATACAATATAATTATCACACGTGTTTACTGGATACATTCCTACAGTCCTCATTGAGTCTCTGTTTGTGACTTCTTAACTGCCTACTATATAAACATCTAGAACATGGGGGTTGGGGCATCTGCCTTTTCTAGTTACCATGACATGAACAAGCAGTTTAGCAACCACTGAACAATGTCAGTGTAAATAGCTCCCCCATGGAGTCCTGTCAGATATTTTATAATAACAATAAAAATGCTTTCATTATGCTTTTTGTTGAAATAGCTGTTTGATTTCCAACATCCTCTGTCATGTGAACTACATTTAGATGATGCCGAAGCCTGAAAATGAATAGGCAAATAGGCCAGTCACATGCTTTTATTGTAATGCTGGGATTTTTTTATTTTTTTTTACATTTTTTTTTTTATTCCTGTTGGAATTTCTTTAATTTCTAAAGCTGTTCTCATGTGATCTAAGGGAGATTTAGTCACGAACACAGAAGAATATTTCTGGCACTGCTTGCCCATTGATGCAGCAGGACCGATTATATAATTAGCATGACTGTATCACCACGTGGCCAGGGTGCTGGAAGAGCCTCTGCTAAGGGCCATCAGGTTGGTGCACTGCTGACCTGGGCATTGACAGGCCCATGTCGTTTCCCCAGCTTTGTTTCAATTGGTTCCATTGATCTGAGGCTGCTAATCTAGACCACCTTGGGTTTTCGTAACAGGAAATGCCTCTTTATTATATAAGTCACCTTGGATCTAAGGGATAGGTTTACTATGGCTTCTAAAAAGGTGTCAAGGTGTTGCTTATGGCATCTTATCAAATGTTAGCTAGCTATCCTTATTATGAATGTGCAAGGCAAGCGGTAGCTATTTTCTGATTGGTTGCATTTTTGTTGAGTGTAGTCTTGCTTCTTTATACATTGCCACTGGGGCGGCTCAACCATAGGGCAGCTTCAGAATCTGGGGTGCATCACAAAATTGAAGATGCTCTGAGAGAGTCATCCATGTTCAACTTCTAAGATCTCACTTCCACACTTTTCCTGTGAGGTTCTGGAAAGTTGGTATTGGTGTGTGGGTGGTGGAGCAATAACCTGAAGTTTTGCCTAGGGTGTCAAAAAACCTAGCACCAGTGCTGCATTGCTACTACGGGGAAGGGGGCTCGATTGTTCTATAGGCACCCAAATGTAATGAGCGCCTACTGGAGCATTTTCATTGTCACCTCCTGTTGGGCGCGCCAATTATTACTGATTTTATATGTGTCTAAATAACTGTTTGGTAGTGCCAGAAACTCAAATGTGTCCCCCAGCTGCATGCGTACATGAATAAAGTAAAATTGTAATTGCACCAATGGGTTCCATCTAGTAGTAGCCAGGGGTGAAAACATTTTAATCACCCCCTACCTCTCTTTTCATATAATGATTATCACAAATGGCACGAATGAAAGGATGAATCATACTATGCCAAAGAGGAAAACAACTGGAAATTTAAATGAATTGTGTTTTTAAAGCACTAGAACTGTTGGAAAGAGGTAAAGGCATATGGGATCCTCTGCCAGGCACATCAATCTCATACTGTTACAGGGAACCTCAGACACCAATAACCAGTAGCCTATCACATTGGTTTTTCCCAGGCCACCTAAATAGGACCACTTAGGTTATTGCCCAGGTATGGCTTTATTGTATGCAAATTATTATTAGGATCTGAGCCTTTTATAAATATCCTTTTGTTGTTACTTTAGTGGATTTATCTTCAATTTACAGCAAGTAACACAATAAGGGCATAATGCTGTTGGCAAATTCTGTGACATCCTTCAAGATGTTTGGAACGTTTTGAGACATAGACAAACATCATTGGAATAGGGACATTCTGCACTGTGTACGTGTTCTAACATAAGTTTGCTTTATGTCCGCGTGTATTTCCTATCAAGATAATGACGACCTACCACATTTATGGCCGCCATGATGTTGTCTTATGTAATATACACTAAACATTTGGCTTTCTGTGTAGGTTTGCTAGTTTTTATTTGTTATGTTAACTCTAATCTTCCAGGGCCATGGTGCCTTTTTAACTAGGTCATCTGTTTTGTCTGGGACATTAAGGATCAGAGGTCACTTGGAATCCAGAAGTCATTAGTCAGTGGCTGCTCTGTGCTAGTCTCCAGGATGCCAGCTCACTAGTCACCCATGGCAACCTGGGTAAGACATGCTGTGCTGTCACTGGCTTGGCAGGATGCCTACTTCTCCTTTTTGCATTGATAAGTAATGGAGCAACTGCTCTCAGAATTAAAATATAAATATGTACACATCAATCAGAATTTCATTTGTATATGTAAAAAAAAATAGAGAGAGAAAATACATTCCCATCTGGAATATTTGACAGCAGGCGTACAAAAATAAATTTTAAAGGGTCCTGGGTGCTGTACAGAGTTTAGACTACAGCATATTCAGGACTGGGTAAATAAATGCATTAATTAGCGTTGACCACTTCTAGAAAAGCCTTAAGGAGAGAAGCACAGATAAAAGGCAGTGACCTCCCCTTTAGTCTTTATTGAGACTCAGTGCCCAACCCCCAAAAGAACTCTGTATTGCCTCAAAGCATCATCAATTACAAAAATGACAGCACCCTGTGAATCATAACAGAGTATTTATGTCGGGAAGTCATCTCGCTGTGTGCAAAAAGTCCTGGAATTCAATGACCTCCATCGGAAGTTTTCTTGTAACGTCTGTAAAATGTGAAATGACATTATTGGGTAAAATACACCCCATTGTTCAAAACAAAAATCTTTTTGATTTCTCTTTACTTTTTAGTACCATTATGACCTAAATGTAGTGTTTCCTACACTGTAGAGTATTAATTCACTATATTATCAGCAGCGATCCCAAATGAAATGTAAATCAATCTCAGAGTTACTAATCTTTCTGCCGTGTAAATAATATACTATATACGTATGTAGGTAATGCTAAGCCTCTTTAATGATTTATAAATTCACTCACATTTTTGTTATTCACAAGTGCCACTATAGTGTTTAGGCTTTACATAGCTCTTTAGAATTGCTGGTGATATATAAATAAGATGATGGCGATAATACCATGTTTCTAAAATATTAACTATAGGGGTAACATAAGCCTGCCAACAGTAAGTGATGGTTTGTTACACACATGTGGATGTACAGTATCTTGCTGGAATACACACTTGTGGGTTTGTTTAACCAGGAAATAGATTGATGATGTTTAGTTTCACCTTTAAATAAACATTGGGAGACAAGAGGATAAATTAATGGCCTTTCAGTTATTTAAACCCAAGGGACTGATGTTGTGAGAATGAGGTTATCCAAACAAACACGTCCTGCTATCTCCCAGCTGATACTGATTCTTATAACATTTTCCGAAAATTTGTAGCACAACCAGAGGACAGGCGTTACCAGTGACCATCCTGACAGAAAAAGGTTTATTTTTCGAATCATACGCCGTGAGAATGAGAGAGTTACAGTGCCAAGATTTTTAGTTAACCAAATTATTTCCGTCATTTTTTTTATACCTCTATGGGTATATGCGTATATATGATGAGCACAGTTGGGCTTAACCCTTAGAGTGCCAACGTCTCTGTAAGAGATGTTCAAAATATCTGCTAAAAATGCCGGCGTCGCTCACATTTGTTATATAAATTCAAATAAAAAATGGGTGAAAAAAAAGATGATATTTCCTATTTAAGGTGAACATTACAGGTCATTATGGTAGATAAAAGTGTTTGCTTGGCAATTTTCTCACCTTTTTTGACAAATTCCCTTGGCACTCAAAGGGTTAAATGAGTGCGCTAACTGTTAAGATTTGTGTAGTTTGGCGTTTGTGATTATTGTGTACATTACGGTATGTAAAGAGGCAAACTCTGCATTCTCATTTCTTACCCCCAAAGGCGATACATTTTAATAACGGCAGCAGATAACAGAAGAATCCCATAGGCAGATCAGCATGTAACAGTTATTGACATGTAAACACGGAAGGAGGAGATTGGAGGGTGTCCGAGGAGGTCTCCAGGGCGACCCAAACATGCCTTTGTGGAAAACAAAAAAATAAAATAAACGAAAATAAATAAAATTCCTCCATTCAGGACCGCAAGGCAATGTCATTTCAATGTTGGAAGTCAGCTCACAGCTACACGGTTATCGCGGGCATTTCTGCCCTTGTCGTTTGAATTACCGCTGTGCCACGCGCGCAGTTACACAATGCATAAAGGCAAGGGTTATTTCTAGGACACATAATTGAACATTAATACTCGCTGACACTGTCGCAGAAATGATATGTCAACCTGACAGGCCCTATGTGCTTACATCTGCTGATTGGCTGTAAACGATGGGGATGTTTGTCAGATCAGACCCGGGGCCTTAATGCTGGAAAGCCAAGGAAGACCCAGCCATTAATCATGTACTGCCATCTTTGCTTACAAAAAAAAAAACTTTAACCAGTTTGCTGCCAAATCAGATTATAAAGTGTATATTGTCCAGTACCTGTTCCAGAAACCATGTCATTAAAATACCCCTTTTTGTTTACATTTTGTTTTCCCCTCTGAATTTTGCTACACACTTCTGGATATATTTATAGAAAACAAATCCATTCACCAAAGCGTTGTTATGGGAATAGTAATGTTGAATATAAACTCTATGCCAAGGGTAAATCGCGGATGGATACAACAGGGTACAGCTAGACCCAAATTGGTCACCAGTCCTTGGCAAATCCCATGTGCAACTTTATAGAAGGTTTTAAGCAACGTAAATGAAAAATTAAATACATTTTGTAAACTCAGCGTATGTAATGTATACTGTTGTTTGGAATGTACTCACAGCTGCCAATAGGAATGTATAAGCAATGCCATTGTACAGAACACAGGTCTTTGGGGTAGTTTTTGAAGTCTGGGTAGAAGGCCCCTGTTGCCAGGATTGCTGTGCAATGATGCACTTCCTGGTTCCCCTCTGCTCTGCCTCATGTCAAGTGCTCTGGAGGTGGTTCCGCGTAGGGTACACTACCACCCTGTTACATTGCTGACTGTAGTTCACTGGGTTTTTTTCACTGATTAGACTGTTATGGATGAAACTGACACTGCAGAGGTGTTGCCAAGAATTAAATTTCTCTACCCTTATAGTAATGTATAAAAAGTATGCGGTAGATTTTTACTGCGCATTTATCCGTCATTTACTGTACCCTGATTTTGCATGCCCCTCCAAAGGCCACAATGTAACGAACAAATGCGGCTTCCAAGGCTAAGTGAATCCCCATATATTAAGTTACTATAATGTATTTACATTTTGTGGTATATTTCTATGGGTTTTTTTTTAAAAAAAAGTTCACGCAACATGTGATGAAATCTTCATTTTGATGTTTTATTTGGCTGTATCAACGGAATGTAGGTTTTTTTGTATAATGTCATGTACCAGAGGCAGATTTTCCACAAGGCAACATAGGCACCTGCCTAGGGCCATCCAAAACATTCCCAGAGGAGCATTGCGTGACTAGCGGGTGACGTCATGACATGACATGGAGCTGCCCACACTCCCAAAGTCCCTATGATATTCTTTGAGAGGATAAAAAATATTGAGACACCCAAAATGCTTTCATCCACTATATGTGGGCAGTCAGATTGCTTTAAATGTGACACAAGTATTAAGCTTACTTCCAAAAGACCTAGAAGCATTTATTGGTAGACTGCGCACGCGCCAATGTGCTCTATCGATACCACCTGTAATCAGCACCAAAAATATAGCGCTAAGGATTGTTTGATTTAGGCCCCAAACAGGTATTTTGCCTAGGGCACCATGAGGTCTAAATCCGACCCTGGTCAGTACATTGGATCGATATAGTTAATGAAAGGAGAAAGTAATATGGATGCCGGTGATCAGAAAAAAATAATAACATGCTTAAAGCAAATGTAATAGGCCTGTTTTATCAAGAGATATTTTGCTATGGACGTAATGCATTGATGACATGTTTCTAAGCATGCTTTTGCCATCGATGTTATAGAATTTGCCTTGCTGCCTCCAAAAGACCTGTAACATCAGATGCAAACCCGCCAGTGGCATCCATTGGGTTAAGCTTTTTCTGGAATTCAGTGCCTGAAGCAAACAGCCTCTTAGAACTAAATCAGAAGGTTCTAACCATATTGGTAATTATTCAAGCACGGATTCCTCCAGCTCAACTTGTTTATAAAATGAGACCCCGGAGATGATCCATTTTCATATATTTTTCAACATTGGTTTTTGAAAACTCCCAATTGCACTTTACCCATGAAGGAAAAGCTTTCATCTGTAAAGATCCCGTTTCTCTTTGTTATTATAGCAAATGAAGCTATTAAGTACCGGTTTATGCCCCTTGCTTGTCAAGCTCATCACTTTCTATCATTAAATTTACATTTTTATTTAATTGGAATAGTCATATCTGAAAGGTTTATGTGTGGAAAAATATCAAAACGTATTTCCGCTGACTCTTGTTTTTATGGCTGTGAAAGTGGCGTGTGCTTGCTTAATGTATTGACTATGGGTTCTGGAGAGAGAACAGATTATTGCCAATGAGTTTCAGGGATATGACAGGATAAAATACCTACCACCTGAAATGCTGTTTTACTGATTTCCCTTTGTTATACTGTATGTCTATTCTTACAATACACCCTTACAAGTACATTACAGAGTAATAGCAAGATCATTGTGAATAGACACTAACTTGTACGCATTACAACTCTATACATTGACACTTATTTAAAATTACATTTAGCCACTCATTATAAAACAAATAATGGAAGTTTTCTAAACCATTTAATGGAAAGGCTTCTTACTATCTGTCACCCATCACCTACACACAATGAAGGCAGACATTTGTAAACTGAGCCAATATGACATCTTGGTACACTTTATGCATCAGTGATGTCACTATTTACGAGTGAATTGATAGGCTACTATTCAATGCAGGGTCGCGACTGTGGGGCTGGCCCAACAGCCGTGACCTTTCCCGTCTGAACATGCCCGACTGCTTGTAAAGTTGGGCACGTCTTTCCGAGATCCCTGTTCAATGCTGTCGGGGGAATACAGCATTGAATAGGGCCCCGCCGCTATTTCACCCGTCGGGAATAGTGGCGGGAGATTGAATATCCCCCAATGACAGCAGGTAGTGGTTTGAAGGGACTTAGCTTTAAATGTCTCGCATTTCTACTTGCACTTACCTTGTTCCATCTGGTAATGCTTAGAACTAGTTATAATAATTGTCTTATAAAGTGCACTTAAGTCATGTACAAATGTTTATGTCAGTTTGTATGATAATGTAATTTCAGTCAGGCAAGGTCAACGTGTCAGATGAGTTCCCGCTCTTTTGTCCCTTTTGCCAAACTTGATCATATCCAGTGTTTGGTTGAAAATTGACAACGCACACAAATGACTGGGCACAGTAATCAGATATAGAACTTATAGCATATAGCAAAAGTTGATAAAACTTGCTGTGAATGTTAAAACTTTGCATAAATGGTGCTCCAGCCAATCAGCTTATATCATGTGTTGAGCTCTTAACTGTCAATTGTTTGAAAATTGACAATGGGAAGTTGATTGGCCCCCTGACATAACCAGATTTTATTTATCAAAACTTTCCTTATGCACATAAGCTCTTTACTTAAGAGGTGTACACCTGGTGCATTTTACTTTCTACTCGCTCCTGATTCGATCAGGATCTAATTGCATAGTACGGTGTACACATTTGATTTAAACTTTATAGTACAGATCTGTACTATATAGTCTTGCCTGTACAGTCTATTTTTCTATTAAATTTCACTGTGGGGCCACGCATTGGGATCGCATAAAAATCGAATGCATTCGATTTCCGTTCGATTTCGATTTAATTTTGCTTATATAAGCAAAATCAAATCGAAAAATGGATGAAATCGAACCGTGTGTGCGCCCTATTAGCCCAGAATTTTTTTTTTAACAAAAACAGTTACTTTCCTCACACAAGTCAGGGGAGTTCTGCTGTTAAAATGAGTGCCAACACCTCTGCGGGAGATGTACAAAATATCTGCTAAAAATGCCAGCATTGCTCACATTTGTTATATAAATTCAAGTAAAAAAAATGTTGCGTAAAAAAAGATTATATTTCCTATGTACGGTAAACATTACATCATTATGATGAATAAAAATGTTTGCTTGCTAATTTTCACACCTATTTCGAAATAAATTTGTTCGCTCAAAGGGTTAAGTATGCCAGGAAGTGGGCACTTTTACAAGCTGCCTCTTAGCATATAATCCCCCTAAATAAGCCTATTCTCTGCCTCTGCACAGTGAATTTATTATTTTTTTTTTATTAAATAATGCTAGAGAAGCTGTGGTTATGACTACAGTAGAGATAATGGTATCACCGATGTAAATGACACAGCCCAGGATACAGTTACATGTTATCAGCTGCAGTTTGAATCTCTATCCACACTCGACCAGCGTACAGCCCACAGCATTCAGAAGTTGTCAGGCTCACGTGCATGTCGCTGAGAAATTATTGCATGCAAAGAACATAAATAACCACAGCTTTCACATAAACACACCTATTCACATAAATACCCCAATATAAACTGGAAAAAAATAGCTTGAAGGCCTTACAAAGTCCTCTTTATAATTCTGATTGAAAACTGGTTTACAGCAAAATAAAGATTCAGAGCTTGCTGTGCACCATGGGCCAACTAAATAAATATTTAAAATTATGTCATGTCTGATGTTAAAGTAACGCAATTCAGGGGGAAACGTGTATACCAACTTGTTGTAATAGGCACCGAGGTTTATATTGCTCTTATTAATATTTTTTTTTGGCAGCATCGAGTACGTCCGCTCCATTCGCGGAGTTAAATAGGTAACTTGTAAGATGTAGGTAACTTAAATTCTAATTCTAACCACACTCTATGGTGGGCAGTAGTGGGGGATTGGCATTACCAAAATCACACTCTCTCCCTTCTGATGCAACCACAGAGTCCACTGTGTTCTTGACGGTGAAAGGTGAGATGGAATGTTAGAACACTTGGCCGCTGGTGTTAATACCTGCTAGCAGTGCTTGGATCCCCTGTCCCTGTAGATTTAAATGTCCCCTTCTGAATGCTGGCAGCCAGCTTCCAGCTGTGGCAAGCACGATGCAAGCGAATTGCTTTTGAATGTTCTTTACTCAAATAGGCAGTAATTACAAGCTTAAAGAGGTTTAGTGGTCCAGTAAACTACATAATCACCTCTGAATTAGCCTAGGCTCATCAGTTGCAGTCCAGCAAGCTCAAATCTGCTGTTTGTATTCAACCGTCATCGCACGGCAACCTGAGCAGCAGGTGTGGAACAGTAAGAGTCCTTCTTAAATTCAACAGTCTATTGGGGACAATGATCTTTAATGAGATGAAGCTACACTATAACTGTATTTTAAGTGGAGAAATTAACACTGAAAATGATGTACCACTTACTTTGTTGGGGAGATGCGCTGCTTAATAATGTTGTAATTGTAATTCCCCATTTCACTCGCTAAGGAAAGAAAATGATTTGCTGTAAAAACAGCGGAGTTAGCAGCTCCGAGACAGTTAATACTGGCAGGGTTTGCTGGAGAGTACAATGTCCTGACGTTCGTGTTATTACACTGTGTTGTATGTACATGCTAACCTTGGCAACTCTATACATTTCCATAACAGTGATACACTATGGGTTGTTGAAGGTGACCATACTCTATAGCACATGGGTGATTTTTGCCAGTGGCAAATTATAGCTGTGCAGTGACGGGTTTGGGAAAACAAGGGATTATTTTATCGAATAGGCCCATTCAGATGTCCTTCCCAGTGCCAGCTGTCACTTTGGTCTCTAGTGTGAAAATGCTCTGAGAGGCTTTGAGTGAGACATGAATGTGCAGAGATACATATATACAATAAAGCACACATTAATTTTTCATTCGTACAGTATGTGCTTGAGTGTAGCACTACTTAATGCGATGCTTGGACCGCAAGTCATTTAATAGGCTAATTAGAATTTATTTTTTGGGGGGTTTGTTTTTAGATTAACCGACAGGTACAGTAGAAAGTCAATTGCATGAAAATAATTAACTTCTGAAAATATATTAATAGTTATCCAACAGTTGGTGTGTCAGTGCTTGCTGAAAAACTAGTTGATTGTCTTTTTCGGTGGCGAATATATCATGGGTGCAGGGAGTGCAGAGCACATCCTACACGAAGACTGGATCCTAGACTCTCCTGTTTGCTACTGTGGTTGACTCCCGCTTTCTCAACCTGTCTCCTGCTCAACCGGCGGCACCATCTTTTCTGATGATGTAGCACAGCCGGCACTGTAAGATCAATACACCACTGGAATGATGGTGATACCTGGACCAGGTATGGAGACAGTCTGACTGTGTCCTCATGCAACATCACCCTAGTAGAGCCAAATAACCTCTCTGTGTGCCAGGTCATGTGATACTCTATAAGTGTCAGGTGACTTTTTTGCATCTTTTTGAGTGAAAATAGGACTTAATCCATGCATCGTTCCATTGTGCTTTTTATATACAGACAGCTGCACACCGATGCACAAATGTTTCCTAGTGCATCCTAGTTGGACTGAGTTGTGACTAAGATGCATTTCCGACAAAAAAAAAATCTGACACTAGCAGAGTTGCATGGGACCTAGCATATACTTGGCAACTTTCAGGCTGTTGTCTTCAGGAAAGAACAGTCAGGACAGCTCAATCCAGGGAGTGGGGGGGAGTTGTGTTTGTGTGTATGTGTGTGTGGGGGTGACATATCAAAGGGGGCGGGGGTAGAGGACGAATTGGGGGTGTGGTGGTCAAAACACACCATCATAGCCACGCCCTCTGCTATATAATTCCGATTAACTTAGAAAGTGGGTGGCCGGGTCAGGGTCGTGTGGAGATGTCGGGAAACTTGCTTGACCTTCCTAGGAGCTGGAAGAGTCACTTCATTATTGGGAGCTTCCCGGCCGATTTGGGAGAGTAGGCAAGTATGGTGGCATATTGAGGGTAGATGTAAGAAAACATATCTGTAAATGAGGGGTGGGGGGAGCCACTGTACATACACCCCCATGCCACCAACTCTTAAAATGTCCTCATTATAGGGTCTATTTATTAAAGTTAATACTAGACAGAGAATCTTGCCAGTTTGACAAATGCCTAGAGCAGTGATATACTGTAAATTTGTATAATCATATTTTCTAAAGGTAACATGAAGTTTATTTATTTATTATTTATTACAATGTTTGGTTCATTATTTGCTTATTAGAAGAAAAGAAAATAATATCCGTGACTGGTGCGGATTCATCCTACAGAATATGTTGTCACACTGTATTGATCATACTATTGCTCGTTTAATCAATAATTAAACACTTTGGAAAAATCTGATATTTCATGAGACATGAAAAGAAGTTCTCTGTTTTGTCATCAGCATTAATGCACATCCACATGACTTGATTATTAAGTCATCAGCTTATTATACTATTTTAGTTATTCTGTCGTGTTTGCAGTTTTTACAAGTCGCTTTAGGGCATTATAATATAAAACAAGGCCGTGCTAGTTTCAATAAAGCTCTCAACAACATTTGGCCAGGTTCTGTGTGTATCCGCATTGCTTCCTGTTTGGCGGAAACATTTATAGTAGTTTCATCATTTTTTTTAAATAGTTATTTTTTTATAGGATTCTTAGTGACATAATATATTATTTTCCAAAATTACATTTTGTAATTCTTCCAGAGCTAGTTCTAGTGCTAGGAGCGTTAGATTTGAAATCAATTGTATGTAAAATGTTCACCCACACTAACATTTACAGAAAAGATTCAGTACCTTTAGAACTCAACTAACAGTACTAGCACACTTCAATGAGGGAATATTTAAGGGGGGGGGGGGTTATGTTCCAATGAACACTGGACCTTATATTGATTAACGCACAGCAATGCGAAGTTCACGGTGCTGCATGTCTTTTTAAGCTTGCCCGCCACTCGCAGTGCCATCAGCCCCCTTCGCAAATTGAATTCACCGAAACGGCAGCAAATGGATGTTTTGAATAAACATCCATTCGCAGCCTACGGGGCCAAACCCATATCATTTGTTGGTTGCTGACCTTCGAATGATGTGGTGCGTACACACAAAACTAAGACACTTTCAGGTGTCTTAGGCTTACGTGTGTCCTGTGCGAGGACAGGGTGGGCAGCTGACATCTGGTGATGTCCGCTGCCTGCCCCCAGAACCTGCGTCTCCTGGGCATTAACATGAGAATGCCCAGCGCTGGGCATTCCCGTGGGCACATCCCCCGCCCCACACGCTCTGCCCACAATGTTGTGTGCGAGCGCCCAACTGCACACGCGCAGAAATGCACATGCACAGTTGTAAAACATCACGCTCCCATGCGAATTTGCATGGGAGTGCATGAATCAGAATAACCTCCACTCTATAAAATAACTGATAACAGATGACAATAGTTCAAACCTGGTACACACTGTGCAGACTACCCAAAAGATCACCCAATAGAATCCTCTCTGAGTGATTATTGGGACATTTTGGGCCTAATTCAGTATGCACAGTGCGATACTGAATGCCAAGGCATTTGCAATAGAGTGATTATCAGCAGACTGCACGTTTCTTGGGATCGCACTGTGCATGTGCCAAGGAACCTTTATAATTGTGCTCACAGTGAGTGATTGACAGAAAGGAGCCATTTGGGAGAATTTCGGGGAGTTGCGGTAAATCCGTAGGCATACATTTTAAGCTTAGTGACCCCTATTGCTATTTAAGTATTTCATAACTATTTTATCAAACTGATAACACTTTTCTTTTGATTGCTATTGACCCTACTGAATGTTTGCTATTGCTCATAATACACAAGACATAATTATGTAGGGATAGTGTTCTATGCTGAAATTAATTAGGGTCGGCCATCAACCATTGGCGGTTACAAATCATTGATGGTTAACCACTGGTTAACCACCATCAACGGTGGTGAGCCAGTTGTTATCCACCATTGATGACACAAAGGGGGAAATTTACTAAAATGGGAGTTTTATTTCACATGGGATGTCGCTATACGCAACCAATGAGAATCTACTTCTTATTTATTTACAACTTTCTAGAAGGTAATAGATAGTATCTGTATAGTTGTCCATAGCAGTATCCCATCTGAAATATGGGCTGCTCATCCATATGCTGAATATTTATTCCAAATAAAGTAAAAATTAATTCAATTTAAAATTATTACTAATCATGTTTTGAATATTATTATTTTTATTATTATTATTATTATTATTATTATTATTATCTGAATGCAATTCTACGTTTATGTATCTCACTAACAAAATAATGAAAATTTTGTATATCCTGTTAATACTATATAAATATATTCTATCCCGAGGAGACTTATTCATGCACCTAACATTTGCCTCTTCTGTAAATGTGCGTGTATATCATGGCGTGTACGTATACTGTACAGCGTGGTCTCACAAACTGTGTAGACATTGGAAAATACAATGCTCCACTGAGTGTTTTCACAGCTATGGGCAGCCTCGTTTACATTCAAGTATTTATAAAGATACAGCGCTCAGCTACTATAAATTCAAGCTATGTTCTAAGACAACGTTCTGCCCTGCTTTTGTAATGCAAATTACTAGCACAAAGTGCATCTTTGATAATGTTCACTCAGGGACAAAAAAAGCATTCACTGAAACAGCAAGCCTAATTCAGAAAATTGAAATAAAAATAACATGTAAGATTTAAGTTTTGCTATTAAGAGTCAGAGATTGAAACTGTGCCTGAGATTTAGTACAGGGAGAGATACTAAAAAATATAGGTCATGAATGAATGGTATTACTCTGCTTCAAATGAGTGCAGAATAATGGGTTGTCTTTATATTTTTAGGAAAGAAAAGAAATTAAAACCCATCCTAGTGAAAATCATAACCGTAATAAAATAAAGACATCTGGTGGGAGTTACTTTTTATATTCGGAGAGTGAGTCATGAGTAATTAATGTATATACAATGAAAAACTACTGTGGGAGTTGGTTCGTTTTGGGTACAATGTTCCTGTCCCACAAGGACCACCTACTCTTAACTTTTTCTAATTCCAAACCAAACCAACTTTTTGACTATGCCAGTATTGGCTTGTTTTGTCATTTGCAGACACAGCAAAATGACAAATCATGCATATCGTAGGTGTGCCTGATTTGCACGCTCCCACGGTCAATAGCGATGTTTTTTGGCACAGCCCTGCAAAAGGGTCTCCCAGAATACATTGCTAATGATACCATGCTGCTGAATGCAGTTTGGCATTCTCCGTTAGTCTGTCTTCCCTCTATATACACACTTGCCGATGCAGGGTCCTGTCATCCGCTGGATCAGCCAGCTGTGTTTCATTCTGATGTGTAGGGGGCCTTATGTAGGGTACACACCAGAATGATTTGGCCTGAAAACACAGAATTTAGATACAATCTCGACCGATTCTATGTAAATTGGTCATGGTTTGGGCCATTACAGATCCGTTTCTGATTAGATGCGCGGCCCCGCGGATCGTTTGTTTGTTTCACAGATCCTTGCTGCAGCAGGTAGGATCTGGGAATGACCATGTAGTTGGGTACGAGATGGGATCGGATTCAGTTTGTGTGCAGGTCGTGAGCAGATCATGTGCTCCAACAGATCGTGAGCCAATTGTACGATCGTCTTGCAATCTGCTCACGACCTGCATTGCTCTGGTGTGTACCAGGCATAATAATTCTTCCGGGAAACTTGTCCTTCCATGGTTTTAAGGAGAAGATATGTCAAATCTTCTGAAGAGCATAAGTGAATATATATTACTTGTGCTCTTTGGATATATCAAAACTTCTAAAGTGAGTAACCAATCAGATACTAGCTATCATTTTATATAATGTAATACTAGCTATCATTTTATATCATGTAATATATGAATGATAGGGAAAATGTCATTTCCAAAATAGTTTCTTAATTCATTCAGCCGTTTTGCCGATTTGATCTTAATTAGCCCAGTGTTTACTATGTGTGTCTATCAAACTTTAACCAGCCATTATGCTGCCATATCCCATGTCAACGACCAGTTGGAAAATCAGTATGGCTGATGACTGCATCCGCATGGGCCACCAGCCTACCAGGGTGCATAGATTGACATTGAACCAGATTTGACCAACAGTATAAAAAGTTTGATGGTCAGAACTTATATCACTCTGGAATTTCCAGTTGGATCTCCTAAATGGTAACTCTGAATTATACCTGAGAAACTAGGCCATGAGAAGTCACTCAGGCACCGGAAACATAACCATTGTCTACTGCTAGTGTCAATGTAGGACAACCTCACCCTCCAATATTTTTACATTTCTGCACAAATAGATGTTTCTATTTGTTGCTCCTTGTGCTGATTAAACATTCGAACTAGATACAAGAAAGTTTTTTTTTCCTGTATATAATTGTCCATTTCCAGGGATTTCGTTTCCTCCCTTCCAGCCATTCATTACAAATTACACTTTTAAGAGATATCACACAAGAGTCACATTACGTCAGCCATTGCAGGACTGTTATCAAGGAAACCCTCGCTCACTCTCCACAACTTTCCTTCCTTCCCGACAGCTCCACACCCATTCAAAAGACATAACAATCTAGGGTTCTTCAGCCGACAAAATAAAAAAAAAAAACTAGAATGGCCGCGCTATAGAGCAGAACAGGTGTACTAATGTTTGATGTTTTATCTATAGTAATACAAACCTCAGCTGCCTGTAACACCACAGTATTGTAATCTCAGAAATATTTAAGTAAGGGAGGTTCCTGTTATTCTAATAAGTGGGTGAGGCGACGGCGAGTTTCACATTCAATCATTATAGTCCTGTCCCCTGCCTTACAGTGCCAGTAATGTGGGCATTGTATAGTTGACCTCCGTTATTCTGGATCCAGGCTCCGCTATTGTGCTGGCCAGGATGCTCTGAGGAAGCATCCGTAAGGTATGCAAGTATGACATAGCCTGCTCAACAAAACCAATTCTCATTCTGCTTGTCTCCCATAATGAGTGTCTTCTCCATAATTTGATGGTAAGGCTTTCACTCAGCCTAATACTAACCTCTGACTGTGTTTTATAGAACATGTCCCCTCCATCTTGGTCCTTAGCTATTTAAAGCTTGGTGAAGATCTAGGACCACACTGCACTTGTGCCATCTTAGGTACCAATATAACCATTGTGCATCAGTTTTGAATTTACATAATTTAATATGGACATGGACAGAGATTCCACATGGACAGAGAACGCATTACTTATGAAATATCAAAGCATTCTCCCATCTCACTCTTTATCCAGCCTGAGGTAGACTCACTAAATCCACCTTATTTCACGTCTGCTTGGCCAAATCTTAAAGTTTTCTGAAATATGCAGCTTCCTGTATCTATAACCAGCGAGACACATTTATGCCAGATTAATTACCGAGGATGAGGTCCGAGACAAGTCGTGTTTGGACGACAGCTATCTCCATGGCATGCTCTGTGTAAGATGATTACTTTCAAATTTCCTTTGTACATTATGAAACACAGTCCTAGGGCATGTCGATGAGGAAGAGAATATTTTTGTTGATACGTGGTTACTAGAGCAGATAAGATAATTCCTGTATCGCTGTCCTGGCATCCGCACAGGCTGCCAATGGTGGAAATTCTGATGAAAGGAGAACATTTGGAAAAGGCGGATCATTAAGATATAAAGGCTGGAGATTTTCCATCTGCCTCTACTGTGGCCTCGCTTTCTTTCCTAGTGTCATTACTTGGACTATTGTCTCCGCTTAGGAAAGGAAACTCAGAATTGTGTTTAGAAACTCTTTTTTTTTTTAAAACCACTGCAGATTTAATGAATAATTAATATTTAATAGGGTAGCAGGGAAGTTATATTTTTAAGTTTAAAAGAACAGATTTATGTCTTGTATGTTGCGCACAACAAGATAAGCTGAGCTCATATGCTGAATGCTGATTACCCCCCCTTTCCTCTATTTCATATACATGCAAACTGCACTTATCACCCAGAGTACGCACCCTAGGGAACATTTTCATCAGCATGCAGCCCATTGATAGAGGTTATGAAGCAGTCACCTTTACAAAGATTAAGAGACACAATTAGAGACAACACAGTAGATCTTTATTGAAGCAAATCCACCAACATATTAAAATGTATTACTCAGTGGATTAACTTTATTACCTTCATTTCTACAATAACAAATTTAATAGTGAATTATGGGAAAAATCTGCTCCGTCTTCTGTTACCCCCACTGCTGACTACTCCTCAAAGTTGTTAGCGGTGTGCGATGCGTAATTCTGCTATTGTAATGTTTTGGATTCCATTGGATGGGATTGTTGCGTTGTTTTCTTATCGGCTCTGCTTACCTGTTTATAAATAAATAAATAATATAATGGACCCAATAGGTAAAAAGTTTTTGGTGGGGAAATTCTATGTTGAAATTGTAAAATTGCTGTGTTCTCTTTATGATGAGCAATTGGGAAATGAATAAGTTATAAAGTAATTATAACGGATTAGACTGCTGTGCATTGGTTTGGATCCAGAGATCACATGTGCTGCACATAAGATCTCCGCATTCGCTCTTATCTCGGCGGTTGGGAATGGGGTCGCATGTGATCTTTCCTGGGCGATTTAAGGGGAATTGGATGGATATACACCAACGTGAGACATCGCAGCAGTGTATGGACACCTATGTAGCAATCATTATGTTGGCTTCCAAATTTTATATTGTTCACACTCAATAGTCGTTCCCGTTCACAATTGCAGGACTTTCTTTGGGCTGAACCCACTATGTGGAATACCCTGCCAGGTACAATACAACACTCCTCTCATCTCCAGACCCTGAAAAACTCACCTCTTCGGGCAGCTTGTCAACTTTTGGGACCATCCACATAACCTACATAAACTTTTCTATCCAATTGCACCCACACTGTATCGCCTGTCGGGGCTAGTGTCCCTCCCCGGAGAACACTGGCCCTGACAGATTGTTCAGCACACGGCGCTAACACAGCGTTGTGCGCTGAGCGTTCTGAGTGATCTAGCATCGATCAGAATGCGCAGCATCTCCCAGTGTGTAGGCCCCTTATGACTCTCTGTTGTTACCCAGTTATTTTTTTTTTTATCATTGTTGTTTCCATTTGCAAAGTGCATTAGATTGTAGCCAATTGGAGCTATGTTACTGTATTCTTGACTATACCTCTTTGACATAACATTTGCATATTTGACCATTTACTGTAGTCTTGTGATGAATTGGTATTAATGCTTATTTTCCTTTAGTTCAGATATAAACATACGAGTAAAAAATATTTTGAAAATACGTTATATCATACTGATGACAAAACCTTGTAACATGAGTTTGGGATGTACAGTATAGTGCCTTGGCAGTGCAGCCCACACTCGTTCATAATGTCATTAAACCTCTATGTAATTTGCATAAGCACATCTCATACATATATACTTGTTTTGAGCTAGTGATTTATAGAAATCAGCTAGTCTCCCCTTGCTATCTTGGACAAGTCGTTGCTTCTCTAGCACTAAAATTAGATTGTAAGGTTCTAAGGGCAGGTTTCCATTGAGCCAGAAAAAATGTGTGGTTCCGTGCTGTGTACCTTCTGTTTAAAGAAAGGGCTATTTATAACTGTGCAGACGAGCTTGATAATTCCACTGTTACATCACTTCTATACAAAAAACTAGTCAATAATAATAATAATTATTATTATTATTGTTTTATGATGATTATATTTTTAATAATGATTCTTATTATTATTATTATTACTACTGTTAACAGAATGTAAAAAATTGTCTTTACAGTGAATTCAGTCTAGGGCCTGACATGAAACCAGTGACTCAGTCAACTCCGTGCAAGGCATGTGTGGGCAATGATTCTGGGAAAAGAGGGTCAGCTTTCTTATAATAATCTCTGTTTTATGTCTTTCACTCATTGGTTAGGTGTTAGCACAGATCAAATGGAGAGCACTCCAGGCGAATCATTACAACTACTGCTCTCCCTTATACACTGTCCCAATCATTAATTTCTTTTGTGAGAACTAAATGTAATTTTGTTTGCTCTCTTAATGCATTGTAGTTCTCCCTTGGTCCCAGAAAATCCTTTCTCATATTCCCATCTTGATCAATTGTTTGCAAATAATTAAGCTTTTAAGAGATAATGGTACAAGGCTAATGGAGAAAACCAGGCAAAGATCTCAGCTCTGTTTGCAGAGGATAGACAGATTTCCTTAGACACTTAAAGTGGTTTTATCAATGGGTTTAGTTCAATTGCTTTGCGAAATGTTGTAGTTGTCTACTTGCCTGGTATCACAAGTAATGGGGCCTACATGCGGGGCGATTTCAGGGCATTTTCTAAGCGTTCTGACTAAATCGCTTAGAAAATGCCCCTACATCACTGTGTGTAGGGGCCATAGCTCAGCGATTAAGAACCAGCATGCTGGATAAATCTATCACTGGAGAACACTGGCCCCGACAGATCGCTCAGCAAACATTGCTGGCACTTCGCTGTGCAGCAATGTGTGCTGAGCGATCTTGCTAAGCAATCTACATTGCGCAGATTGCTCAGCAAAATCTCCAGTGTGTAGGCCCCATAAATCCGGGCCATAATCTTTGAGGGCATACACACACAATTTTGGGCTGTTTTCTAAGCGATCTGTCTAGAACGCTTAGAAAGTAAACCCAGATCGCTCTATGTGTGCAACCCATAGCGATGGCGATGTGCGGTCCTACGCGTCACCGGCTCAGAACATGCAGACACAACCTAGATAGCTCAACTGCATGTGCATCAAGAGGTAAATGAAACGGTGATAAAGAGAGATAAACATCCAGCCAATCACCTGCTAACTGCCATGTTTGAAAAAAGTCAGTAAGGAGCTGATTGGCTGGATGTTTATCTCTCTTTATTACCCTTCCCCAATGTGCGCTGAGGGATCTGCCTAGGCTAGATAGCTTAGCCCACATCGCTAAACGTAAGTCACCAGGCATATTTGCTTTTTAGGGAGGTCAATCCCGGGATCGCAGGAATCCCAAGATTGAGCATTTTTCACTCCCAAATTACAGATTTTATGAATTGGCATTAGCTTATATTTGCAATATCATTCTCCTGTGGATATGAAGTATTTACTATATCCGTACTTGCGTGGGTTTCCTCCGTGTACTCCGGTTTCCTCCCACAATCCAAAAATATACTGGTATGTTAATTGGCTCCCAACAAAATTAACTCTAGAATGTCTGTGTGTGCGTGTACATGTGGTAGGGAATATAGATTGTAAGCTCCACTGGGGCAGGGACTGATGTTCAAATATTCTCTGTAAAGCGCTGCGGAATATGTGTGCGCTATATAAGAAACTGTTAAAAAATAAATAAATATCGGTGGTCGCGCGAATCACATAGTGTGTACCCAGCATTAGGAATACAAGTCCTGACTTTTGGATGCAGCACAGAGAGTAATTGTTGCTTGATTCAAATCAGTATACACCTTTAGAAAAAAAAAAACAAAAAAAAAACATTTTTTACATTCAATAAACTGTACGTCTTTTTTCAATGTTAAATTGTAAATAAAATCACATAGAACAACTAGAGAGTTTTTCTTCTTAAACTTGCCGGCTAGTGAATAAACTATAATAAAGAAGATTAATTGGTCGTTTTGTCATATGATGGTAATCTTGACTTGTGATCTTTGTAGTCAGTTTTTTTTCTGTTCCTGTGCTGTCCACAGCAGTAATTGACATTAGAATGTGAACTTGAAATTTCTTTTTGGCAGGGAAGCCTGTGGCTAGGTGGTTCCTTGTCTGGTCATGCCTTACTTCTGCTAGCTTGAAGATAACATCTCAGTTGCGCCTTACTGTTCTCCCCAGACCACCCCCAGCTTACATATAAGAACACACAGGCCCCATAAGTTACTTAAAAAAAAAAAAAAGTAGAAAAATTATTGAAAGTCTTTAAGTATTTTTAAGCATATTAAGTTTCAGTTAAAAGGTCTGTGTCATTATGGACCATTGGCTGAGGAGGATTATCTGAATGAAGTCACGGCTTTCATGTGATTATGGCAATTATAGATTTTTCATGAAATTGAAAGTTTCTGCTACAGTAAGCCAATAAATATGCAGAAAGGAGAGATCAGATGACTGGAGAACACCATAGAGTCGTTTGGGAAAATTCTTCCGTATAATAGAGTTTTTGTCCTTTTTTTTTTGCAGTTGTTGAAGGGTGTTTTTTGTTTTTGTTGTTATATATTTGATTTTTCTATGGCTAAATTAATTTGATATCTAATTTGTCTGGTCTTGTCTCTTGGAAAGAATGCAGAACAATTGAATATAGCATAACAGACATTAAGTCCTCATTTTCAATGGCTTGAGGCAAGCTAGCAATTATTGCTTTCTTTATGGCATACAACACAGTTTGCTCCAATTACTTACCGTAAGATCACAGGATCACCATGTTTTTCTCGCATAGGATCACACTACATGCAAAAGAAAAAGCTTGGATGTGAATATAGTATTTTGACAGTGTTTACCTGTAGTTTTATACACTATATAAATATATGTATGTTATTTATGTTATATTACCTTTTTTTATTTTATTTTATTTGTATGTACAGAGGGAGCGCCTCTCAGCCAGAGCTGGGAATCGCTTAGCTTGCGATTGCGGGTGGAGAGGTGCTTGATCTGACGGGGACGCACGAGCATCTCACACACACGTGCATCCCCGTCAACATGGTGGGAGATGAGCAGGGATCGGGGAAAGTTGGGGGCAGGTACTGGGGGCATCGGCGGAGCTGCAGAGGGCGGTGGAGGGGTGCTGCTGGTATATCTTGCAGCAGGGGGGCTGATGCAAACCGGGGGGGGGGGTATGCTGTTGGTTGCTGGTAAATCTTGCAGCACCCTGGGGGGGGGGGGGCTGATGCTTCTTGTTGCTGGTATATCATGCTATATCTTGCAGCACCGTGGGGGGTGGGTTGGGGTGCTGCTGGTGTATCTTGCAGGTTTGGTGCTGCTGGTATATCTATATCTTGCAGCGGAGGGGGGTGCTGGTGTACCTAGCAGGAGCCGGCGGGGTGGTGGTGTATCTTGCAGGAGCCCAGGGGGAGGGGGTGTTAATGCCACTTACCGCCGGGGGCTGGTGGTATATCTAGCAGGAACCTGGGGAGGAGGGGGTGTTCATGACGGTTACCGGCCTGAGGAGAAGCACCTGGGTGTTCAAAGCCAGCCAGAACAACAGAAGCATACAGCACAGCGTACAGCACTCCCGCAGCTTTAAATACATCATAGCTGGCCGCTAAACGTTGTAGTAGCGCGGCCCGTAGGCCAAGCAAGGGGGAACTTCGGCGGACCAGCCGAGGGGGGGAGGCGGCCAGGTCTAGACTGGCACGCCGGGAAATGGTCCGGTTTCCCCGTGGCCCAATCCACCCCTGTGCACACCCTCCTAACCACACACGTTATCCATTCTCAGATGCTCCTTAAACCAAATATGCACAATCTATGATGATAAATCCTCATGTGCAAGATAAATATCTGCCTAAATAAGTCCATTAATACTTTCATATAGATTGTGATTTTCCTTTTGTAAAAATAAGCAAATCAGACTGGATTTACTGAAGCTGACATATTCTTTACACCTCTTAAAGACCACATTGAACAATCAATCAGAAGAATAGTGGAATGCTTTTAAAAACAACAGGACTGCATAGAGTAGAGTGAGACGTGTAACAGGCAGGCATAGCAGAAATGTTAGGGCATGTCTAATCCTTCTTAGCAAATAATGCTAATGGAATTAAGAGCTAGACTAGCCAGCATGTTCTAATACAGAATGGTCTTCTTCTCACAGGTGCCTCCTTTTAGCACTATTGCAGGCTTACACATAAATACTCATATCATGGATGGCTATATTATTTTTGCCAACTGTTACACCTGTGTGTGTACAGTAATGCCCTTTTCTTAAAGCTAATGAATAAATATTATTCAAGGTTTATATGCTGACATTCAGTACTGTATAGGCATAGTGGCTTTCATCATTTCTCAACATCTACAGAGGCAAAATAAATCCACCATTTTACTGTGGATGCTGATGGACAGGGAATAGAATGTCTTTCCAGATGAAAAAAAATAATTTTAATTACCATTTGGAATTTTCCACCAGCAGATGTCTATAACCAAGGTCATTTCAACCACTTAGGAATCTTTCCTGTCACCATATACACTTATTGGTACGGATGCCGTATCCTCCACCAGTGCATCTTGCCATACATCACCAGGTACCACATTATTAATAAGGGCATATGCGCTAACATATGCCATTATTAACTCAAAGAATAGCTCTTCCAATAAGAGCTGTTCTTTGCGAAGTGTTGCGTAGCTGACTTCCTGGTTGGCAACTGAGGTGTCACATATGCAGAGTGACGGCGGTGGACGTGGAGCATGCTGGGAGGGATCTGTGATGGATAGATACTGTCTATCCTAGTGTATCCTTTCACTATGTTAAGTGAATAGGGGTGACAAAAAAAAAATTGTGAGTACAATTTTTTTTTACCGTCCACAGTACTATCGCAACTAATTAACTTCACCTTAAGAATTAATGACATATTATTATTGCAAAAATATAAGCGGCAAGCATCATAGCACCAGGATGTTGTATTTTCCTAGTATTAGAAAGTTCTCTGAAAGTTTTTGGACTTTTTCTGATTATTGAGAAGTTCTCCTGCACTCCCAGGAGAGTAGTCCTTATCACTTACCACTTTTCCAGTGAGTCATGTCATTCCCTGCACCCCACTACACAATGCCTTAAATTATGAATCATGATGCAGTTCATGAACACACCCACACAGATGTCCACCACTACTCTCACCTGGAGGATATTCTGAATATGGGGCAGTACAGAGGGTGTAATGGTTAGCATTACTGCCTCACAGCATTGAGGTCATGGGTTCGATTCCCACCATGGCTCTAACGGTGCAGAGTTTGTATATTCTCCCCGTACTTGTGTGGGTTTCCTCCGGGTACTCCGGTTTCCTCCCACAATCCAAATATATACTGGTAGGCTAATTGGCGCCCAACAAATTAACCATAGAATGTCTGTATGTGTACATGTGATAGGGAATATAGATTGTAAGCTCCACTGGTGACTGATGTGAATGATCAACTATACTCTGTAAAGCGCTGCGGAATATGTGTGCACTATAAGAAACTGTTACTAAATAAGTAAATATGACCATTTTTTTCTTTTAATAATTCCGTTCAATTTGAATGTGAAACTGATGTATTCCTTGCATGGAATCAGGGCCATTTTAACAGAAGAAGACGGCCCCTGTGCTGAGTCTGTGTGCATCCCCTCTGTGGAGCAGAACACAGTGCCGGCGCCATGTTCCCTGTGACTTCCCTACTGCGCATGTACAGCACCATTTTCCGGGTGATTTCTACTGCCGTTGGGCCAATGCAGGAACCTGGAGACGTGTATAATTATGTGAGCGTATTGTCCCACTCTATGAACTGAACTTCAAATAGGAATCAATGATCCCTATGAGAAGAAAACATGTGGTTCATACCCTCTAGCCCACATCATAGGTGAGAACGCTAAAGCCAGATCACATAGTAAATAATAATATAAAAGATTGGGACGTTTTCTACATCAGTATCACTAGCAACTAGAGACCATTGCACAGCGTCAAGGGTGTAGTCGGCACACTGTTGTAAATTGCGCTGATTAAAGGATCAGGTTCAGAAATACTGAAAGCAATTTGTGTAAATTCTCTGTATGCTCCAGATGTGCAAAAACATTGCGATCCCTAAGATTATCAGCGATGCAACTTAAAATGGTTAATTATCATCTTTTAATAAGTCATTTAGCGAGATGCAATTTTCCTCCGCAAACTACATTTAGGTTCTCATAGGAAATCTTATACCTCAATTAACCATCACATTAATTAAAAGAAGTCTTTTCAGTAAGAGCATTTGGCCTGTCTCATGATTAGACTAAGACAGTTATGTTAATGTCAGGCAAAATATGCTGCTGAATGACCTTAAGTTGGCGACTGTTCAAGATCCCAGCGTTTCGTTGATGAGCCACATAGTGTGGAAGAATCGGATCGCAACGGCAAAAAAAAACTGCCTTATTTTTTAAATGGTGTAAATTAAATTTGGATCCCGTGTAGGCAGCGGATTATCTGATTGTGTGCTGGTACGATACATGCTTGTTTCCTCCTCCTACTGTGTGCCAATTGAAGATAAGCTGAATATCAATGAATAGCAGGGATTCTTAATAGCTATTTCTTCACATCACTAATTCTTATAATTGGTACGTCTGCGCTGCCTAATAATTAGATGATGTAGTATACAACTCATAAAAGGACGACACACCTCGACATTTTGTGCTTTTTAATAATTGACTGCATGCTGGCATTTTTTATTTGTGAGAAACGGAGATCTAATCATGGGCTGGAAATATCTCCCTTGTCTATTACAGCACCCCTACCCTTCAGAGGAACAGAAAAAACAGTTGGCACAAGACACTGGTCTCACCATACTTCAAGTGAACAATTGGTAAGTAATTTGACTCTGTGTTTATACACAATCAGCACTTCAGCCTCTGGCAACCTACAGCTAATCATTTGTGTTACTATGGCACACCCTGTAATTGCCTGCTTTCCCTCGTAGCTTACTGATGCACAAGTAATATTGCCTAAAGAATGTTTCCAGTGATGTGAATTTCAATACTTCTATACCAATATGATGGTATTCTGATGTTACTTCAATTGCACCTATTTTGCAGAATTCAAAAATTAAATACAAATGTATAATAATATATATAACCCTTTGTGTGCCAACGTGGTTGGTAGCGATCCTCAAAATATCTGCTAAAAAGGCCAGCGCTGCTCACAGGGACTGTTCTTTTTAGTATAAATAAATACAAATACGGCCAAGTCAATTAAATGAAGTTTAGTTGAATATTGCATCCAAAAAAAGGAACAGTCGCTGTGAGCTGCGCTGGCACTTCTTATCGGACATTTGGGGGATTGCGCACAGAAACGTTGGCACACAAAGGGTTAAAGTTAATTCAATGGTATTATTGTATTTAAAGACAATTTAATGCAGCGGTTCCGTGGTTCCACCCTCCAAATTCCACAGCATTTCAGTCATACTGCGGCTGACAGGGGGCTGTCAGTGATATCCAGTGGCACTGAGAGGGGGGGGGGATTTTATTCTTTAACCGGGCCTGTGGGAGGGGACCAGTGTGGCCAGGGGACTGCTGGGCCTTCTTTCATGTTGTAGATAGCATCAGCAGGGGGAGAGAGGACACTTCTGCAGCAGCAGCAGCCTCTATTCCCAGAGCAGCGCAGCCACCACCCTCTTTCCAGCAGTTGTCTGCTACGCCCCCTGCTCCACAAACAGCACCCCCCCCATCCAAAACGCAAGCATAGATTAATTTTGGCATGGCAGCACATGCACAGACCCCAAACATTGTATTTTTGTACACAAACTATAGCATTTGTGTACATATATAAATTAGGCACCATCACTCAGACTGCGTTGGCATTTTCCAGGGTGCAACCACAGTTTGAGAGACTGTGCATTCGCACTGCAGCTCATTATACCCACTTCAAACTTCCACATCTTTAACTTGGCTTTGTCGGTTTCATCCACACTTAACGTAGTGTTTACAAAGTAGATATTGCAGCTATTTCCTGCGCTGCCTAATGTTTTGCCTGTAATATATCGAGATCCAGAGAAGGCTTTTTTTTTGTTATTTTAAATCGTTCAATAATCCCATCTTCAGATTATTAGGGCTAGTGGCGTAACTAGATATTTGTAGGCCCTATAGCAAAAGTTTGTAAGGGCCCCTCTGTTCCACCCAATAGTGGTACATTACTTTTGACAGGGAAGGTGGGCCCCTAACATCTATGGACCACATAGCAGCTACATTCCCTCATACTTGCCGACATTTAATGTCTCCTCTCCGGGAGATGCCTAGAGGGGAGACTTTCAGCTTCCATTAGAGGGGCATGGAAGGAACCCTATATCATCAAGCCCCGCCCTATTGCAAAAAATCCTTTGATTCGTCGGTGTACGCGGCCAATTGCATCATTTTAGCGCCTCCTCCTCTGCATACACCCATGAATTGCAGGACTTTACGGCAGGCTAGTTAGATGCAGGGGAAGCCGCGGTCATGTGGGGGCATGCCGGAGGATTGCCTAAAATTCTGGGGGGCTAGGAGGGATACCCGATTTTCAGAGCCTCCCGGCCTTTCCCAGAGGCTAAGGGGTTGCCTGTTCCAGTTGCTGGATTTCACTCCAGCATCTGCACAGTATATTTGTATTTGAAATGCATATGAGCAATGATGAATATTAACCAGGACTTCTACGAGAAGTAACAGAATAAGTAAAACTGTAGGATACACACTTGATTTTTCGCATATCATGTGAATGTCAGCAGGACAGACAGTTAACTACCATGATGTTTGCTTAAGATCAATGTTTGTCAAGGAATCTTCAGTTACATGCATTATAATAACACACGCACTAGATACATTTGGTTTTGGATCTCCCTGGCACATACATGTTAAAGAAGAACTGCGGGGGGGAAAGGACTATCAGATGTTTAAACATCATCAGAGGAAATGTCAGTTGTGACAGTATAATTCTGTGTAATCTCCAATGTAACACTTTAGCGATAAATAGCAACCAATGTTATAGATGCCATCATAGGATTAATATCCAAAGTGCATTATCCATGAACATCAGGCAAGCTCACAGGCAGAGCCTATAAAGGTTATCTAGAACTGTGACCTGAATTGCCTTGGGAGATCAATTTGTTACCCCACCCAGCTGAGAATAGAGCGGCGAATGCAGAATTCTCTGCAAACACAAATATGTTCCTACGATAGCTTTATATTTTCCATAAATGCCCGACTGATAAACACGAATAAGGAAAAACAAGAGTTCTCTTCTTACAAGTCGTAAAATAGAACTTAACCCCCTTTGAGTGCCAACATCTCTGTGATGAGATGTTTAAAATATCATCTAAAAATGCCGGCGTCGCTCACATTTGTTATATAAATTCAAATAACAAATGTTGTGTAAAAATAGATTGTACTGTATTTCCTATATAAGGTAAATATGAGAGGTCATTATGATGAATAAAAATATTTGCTTGCCAATTTTACGCCTATTTTTTGACAAATTCACTTGGCACTCAACAGGTTAAATACATTATTGAATACTCCAGTAAATGATTGTAATAATTTACATAAAAATGTTCTCTTTACGTTTTTTGTTCATTTTTAGCAGTTACCACTTTTAGTTGGATTTTCTTCTCCCGCTAAATAAAGTCCCCATAAAGAATTTTGGCAAACTTGTATATTGTTATTAATTATACTTGAATTTGTTTCTGCTAATAAATAATTGCCGGTATAGTTTACTGTAATCTTTAATATTTATTAAATAGTGTCAATAAGTCTACTGCACTGTAGGTACATTTGCATTCTTAATAGTACTCAAGAGCAACCCATACAAACATGTGGAGAACATACTCTACACTGATATGTCCTTGGTGAGTGCCTAGACCAGGGGTGGCCAAACCTGTCCTCAAGATCTACCAACGGTGCATGTTTTCCAGGCAACCTGTGGATCTATAGTAGGAATGAATGCAGCATGTTTTAAAATGTGACCGTTAGTAATGACTACAGCTGTGCACCAGCTAGGTAACCTGGAAAACGAGGACCAGTTTGGCCACCCCTGGCCTAGACCAAGGCTCCAGTGCTATGAGACATTCATACTATTACTAACCAATGGGCCACCGTGCTGTCCAGTAATCATAAAGCCAAATCAATGTGATGCCTGTGATTGCGTTACCATCAATTAGCCAATTAGGAACATTATTGGTTTTTAGTACTGGTTCCATACGCCAGGCATTCGCAACCTTGCTCTTGAGGGCACATGAGCAGTCTAGGTTTTAGTAATATCGATGCTTGAGCACAGGTGATTTTATTGGTATGTACCACAGGTATTTTAATTTAACTATCTGTGCTGTAGCCTAGATATCATTTAAACATGCATTGTTAGTATGCCTTGAGGACCAAGGTTGGGAATAACTGCCATATACATTTTCAATTTAGTGGGTCCTTAATAGGCCTAATGGTGCAAGCAAGAGCTTCCCCCCTCTTGCTCCCAATTAACTTTGTCTTATGGAACATCTAAGCCCCGCCTCTCAAAATATATCATTCAACTCAGTGGGAAGGGCTTGAGGAGGGGCTTTGACAACCCAAAGAAGGCTCATCGAGCGGAAATCAGGGTCTCCTGCTGAATGCATTAGATACATTAAGCCACCAAATCCCTATATAACTGGGTGGAGTAATGCTGCTGTATGCATTCTCTTATACATAATATATTCTCATCTAAAACTGCATGCTTAGCTTTGGGTGGTGTTAGCCTTCGATTTATATTCCTTTTAAATAAATGTATATTTTAACGATTGTCCTGCTCTAGTATAGATGGCCTGCATCTATTTAAAAAAAAAAGTGAGTTCATTTTTTATTTTCTTGATCTGTCTTCAGGTTGTCCCTGATAACCTAAAGATTTTAATAGGTTTCAAAAATAAATACCTTGTACAATATGATTTGCTCCAGGGAACACTAAACAAATGATTTTTTTGATTTATCGTGCTTTTTTGTTCATCTCTTCCAGCAAGAACTTTCCAAAATTTTTTGCTTTTCAGTCAAAGGCTCAGCCTAACTTGTTAACACACATGTACATTTTTGTATTATTAATGACGAGCTACTGTAAATCACTGTTGCAGAGATTAAATAAAATGCTGAAGGGCAGCCTGGGTGCAGATCAGTCATAAATTATTGGCAGCAACACAGCATTTGGGAATACATGAAATGTGTATAAAAACATAAACTCGTGTCTAGCAGGATGGTATTTAACAATGACTTGGAGTATTGCATCTCTCGATATGATTATTATGACAAGTTTGCTGCAGAACGAGCCGTGAATGTTACTTCATTCATATTACAACCTTTGGCTTGACAACGTCGTGCTCCTGTCGTAGTTACATCTCTGAGCGTTAATAAGGTTTCTCAAGTTTCGCTGTGAATATTCTGGCTTTTTCCTCTTCGATGTTAATTGAGAGCTTTTATTGGCATTTGAGAACGTGATTTTCATATGCAGCAACGTTAAAGGGAACGCATATTTTATTTATAAGGGAAGTTTATTTTTTATTTAAGTGGAAGGCTCATAGCATTTATTTCCTAGTGAGATCATGTCCTTGTCACTGTGTGTACATATCTGTGACAATTGCCTTATTGTACATCTTGCTGGCTCATCTCAACCAATCGTACATTGTTATAGTAACAGAGAGAGAATGACAGAAGATAAAAATAGTAAACTTAGATTTAATTAAATTGGAGGCTTCCCCCAGCCATCCCACCATACCATGACACAAGAGGAGCCTCTTCATATATTAAACATATTTTAATGGTTTACTTCCTACATAAGTGCCTCTAAAAACAAATTACACAGCATGTAATTTATATGCAAGAAAACTGCCAGTCTCAGCCATGATCTTCCTATGGGAATCTGTTGCCCTCACTGGCTCGCACTAAGCTTATCAAGATTGCTCCTTCGACTAACTGGAATGAACTTTTGTTTTTGCATCTTTCCACGAGTCTGCAAAAGTATTCTTAGCCAGCTATTATTCATGATGAACTGTGTAACTGTTTTAATTATAGTATTACATTGACTGAGCTTTTTACATACCCAAATTACATCAATCAGTGCTGATCGCTATATAAAATGCCATAGAGTTACGCATAGGAAAAAAGTATTAATTGTAATCACTCAAAAATGTTTAGCTTGCATATTTGCCCCAGACAGACATGGAGAGCTGCCAGCAAATCAATGCATTATTAGAAAAGCTGAACAAATAACTTATAGGTGTAGGAGCTGTTGAATCAGTCACCAGGTATTGTCAGGTTAGAGGATTACTCTTTTTATAATATCTTTGCCAAGTGCTGCCAAATCTGTTAATATACAACAATTTTTTGGCAATTATTTTTACACTTCTAATTATATTAATTCAATGGTAACATAAGCACATTTGTAGAGGTACGGGGGCAAAAAGATGAAATGAGGGACAGGGAGCCAGTTGGAAGTAATGGCTCCCACACAAGTTGATATAATGGTTAGTTTTACTGCACTACGGCACTGAGGTCTTGAGTTCTAAACTCAGCGTGGCCCTAGCAATGTGGTGTTTGCAAATTCTCCCCATGTTTGTGCATGGGCTTCCCAGGGGTGCTCCATTTCCTCCCACAATCCCAAAATATAATGGTAGGTTAATTGGCTCTCGATAAAATGGAAGCCTAATGTATACATGTGTGTGTGCGTAAGCTCCGATGTGGCAGGGACTGATGTAAATGAATAATTATTTTCTGTAAAGTGCTGAAGAATAATAGTGCGCTATATATAAATAATAATAAAGAAGAGGTGATTGTGGCACATTTGGCAGGGAATTCATTGGCCAAAGCAACTTAAGATGTCACTGTTTCATGAACAGCGTTGTCTTAGATGATGTCGGCATAGAACTTATAGGTTATAATATTATCAGCAAATGGTGGTATTGACTAGAAGGATGACAGACATATACTGTTATGGCGCAGGTGGCCACTTTGATAGAAATTGGCTTTAAGAGCATAATATCATGGATGGGTTACCAACTTGCCATGCATAAATTGCTCCTCACACCTAGCAAAGCACATTGGCAAGTTTAATGGTACAAGGAGCACAGGTAGTTGACTAGCATGGAAGAAAGGCGAGCAGGTCCCTTTTTCTCTGTGATGCGATCTTCTCAATGACATCTCTGGGAACTTAGATGGAGCCACACTACGAAAGAAAATAACTCTGGCACTAAATTGGAGCTTTTTCTCCATTGTATGCATGCTCCATCTTACCAAATCTCACTGGGAAGATGGCACCATGGAGGAGGAGGGACATGTTTGCTGAAATGAGTGGGCTCCAATGAATAAGAAAGGGGCCTACAACATACGGAACCAGTGGAGGCTCGGGGGGGGGGGGGGGTATGCAGAACAGTTCAAATTTCAAATAGGGGGGAGGCACAGCAACTACCACTTACTGCCATTCCAAACTGACTCACTGGCAGTGGATGTGACACCCTATTTACATTTTTAACTGTGCTGCACCCCCTTCCTCTGGAGCCACCACTGCACGGCACCCTATCTAGTTATGTTAACTCGTGTGACTTAATACAAATGGTTCAAATGCAGAATCTTTGTTGTCTCTGTGCTTCAAAAAGACTGATGCTTCATTTTCATCAAGCTTTCTCAACAAAATTCTGCTACCCTAATGCAACTGTCTATCCCATTCATTAAAAGGAAGCATAGGTTGCCCATAGTAACCAATCAAATTCCACTGATTATTTATTTAGCACCTTCTAGAAGACAATAGATACAATTTGATTGGTTGCTATGGGCAACATCCCATCTTTAATAGTACCCCCATCTTAGTAAATTTACCCCCTCTTTAATGCAGTGCTTTCTAATGAGAGGACACTGGAGAGAAAAAGATATACTTAATGTTATTTGTGTTTTCTCTTTTGATCCTATCTTGAGATACAACTTACTAACATTACTATTGTTATGCTCCCCTTTTTGAACCACCACCCACCACATATATGATCTCATTAATACAAAGTGTATTTCCAATTTCTTCCTTTTTAAATATCTTTATTTTTTATTTACTTAGCTGTAGGACCAATTGTAGATATAGTAGTTTTGTTTAATGACATCATAATGGGGGTTATTCTGGTTGATTCGCAAGGCTGCAAATTTGCAGCCTTGCGAGTCCACCAAACCCCGCCTTGCGAATGGTTGCATGGTGACACCCATTCACAAGGGTGCTTCTTACTCAGGGCCTGCAAATGGATGTTACACAGTAACATCCATTCGCAGCCTTGTGAAATCAGCCCACATCAAATGATGCCGAAGGCGCATGCATATAATAGTGACTCTGAAGTATAAGTATACATATAAGAACGTCCAGCATTCTCTGGGCGTTCCCCTGTGCTAATGGGGCTGCACGCCGCCCAACGCCCCTCTCCACCCACTGTCCTGGGTGTGTGCAACCTGCAAACATTCTGGTTCCTGTGGGTGCACGCACTTTGCATATGCACATGCGCAGTACAAAAGCATCGGTTCCTGTGCTAACGCAGCCCTACTGCGAATCAACCAGAATAATCCCCCTTTGATAAAGCCATCCGTGGATGACGAAACGCGTTAGGCGGACACCTCTCTACCAGACCTTGTGGATTACAATATTGTCACAGTAAACTCTTGCTTGGACCAGCTCTCTACAATTATACTGGACTTTCAAAAAGGGACACCACCACCTGCCAATATCTTGGAGCCCTCCATTCCGTGAGACGTGTGCCATCTTTCCTCACGAGGGGAGTATCAACATCAGGCTATGGACACCCGCTAATCCAGCACTAGGAACAAGTGAGACTGTATATGTGCATTTTTCCACTTTTAGGTCATGTGTAGAGGTGAATATTGTCACTCTGATTATCTTTACTGTAAACATTGTGTTTTACATACTGTCAGTTTTCTGATATTTTATTATATGTGTTATTAAATATTATTGTAATACCCAATCGGTCAACCTTCATTTTAACAGCCTATATTTTTAACCCCCAATATGTGTCAGGAATACTTAAATTGGGCTGGAGTACTGATACTGACCTAATGTTCTTTTTTAAGATACCATCATTGCCATTTAAGTTTTTCCAATGCATGTTAGCTTACATTAATGATCAGTCAAGTCCATTCTTTCTGGATATTTTCTGTAGCTAAAACAGTATATTAATTTTGCATGGATCTATGGTATCATCCCTGACAAGCTGTTTATAGGTTGAGCCAATAGTCATGAGGTTGTAGCCTAACATTTTACTAAGAACTCGTGAGATATCTTAACGACCTCAGCAGCTCCTAGGCCCTTATTCTGGTTCGTGCGGTACGGCCCGCGTGCGGCCGTACCGCCGATGTTTTCCGTCTGCACATGCGCAGAGGTCAATCTGCGCATGTGCAGGCGAATTCGCCGCACATAACGTTAGTACGCCGCAAAGGGGGCGTATAGGGGCGTGAGGGGCTTCATGCCCTCATTTCCCTATGTATACGCCCCGCGTTTCATGGGCGTTCCCATGCAAACGCGGGGCGTACGCATGGTAATGAGGCCATGACGCAACTCATGGGGGCGGAAAGCTGACGTCGCCGGATGTCAGCTTTCAGCCCCCATACAAGCTACCACACGGACGATTGTCCGTGTGGTCTGAGCTTGCGGGAGCTGCCGCGGCGTGCGGACCTGCCTTCGATGGTCGACGACCATCGAATGCAGGGGGCAGCTCCCACCATGGTGGAGGCGTACGCCTCCACCATTTTCATGCGGATCGGCAGCCGTCCGTGTACGGACGGCCGTGCCGATCCGTCTTGTAGGCGGGGATTCGTCTGGTGCGGTCGGGGCCGCATATGCGGCTCGACCGCACCAACCAGAATAAGGGCCCTAGTGATTTGAGGCTTCCTCATAAATACTTGTGCCTCATAACAGTGATGTCACCACTTCTAGACAGAGGTGAGCAAAATGTTACCACCGCTCGCCATATTATCCATAAAACTTTGTACTGACTGACGTCACCAATTGCATCAATTCTGCAAAAACCCATATTACAAAATAGTTTTAAATTACTTTTCTCCGGTATGGAAAAGCAAAGTCGCACTAAGGAGATTCTATACCCGGAACTATTGCCTCTGCGAAACAGTCTATCCTGCCATGAAATAGTTCATCCTGCAAAATGGCTGCCTACATAATTTGGAGACATACGTAGACACAGCTTCTGAACAACAGACTTCATTTATGTTTCCCGACAACAGACGTGGCCTCTCTTTATATGAATCAACAATTTGTTTTCTGTGGGAATAATAGGAACAAATTCATTTCTTTTAAACCTTTTAACGGAACTTTAATGAAAATAATGTGAACCGTGGATGAGTTCTCTACAAGTCAGCAAGTCAGGTTCTGGTCTGTTCTTGTTAAATCTCTCTAAGTGTGTTTACACAAAGTTTGACTTTCTGGTATGTCATTGCTTGCACAGACCTGATCCACACCTATTTTGAGTCAACAGTGGCCAAGAATGGTACAGAGTAATTAAGTAGTACAGAATCTAGCACCGGCATACTGAGAAGTGTACCCTTGGAGACCTCTGCTCCCTTACATCATGTTGCAGCCTCGGGCCGTGCCTCTATAAAACAAACTGCGTTTTTAGACGTTAAAAAGCCAGTCTGAGATACTGGAAATGGGGCAAATGTTGCCTCCTTGTTGGATAAAACAATTTTCTCTTCTTAAAAATGAATCAGAGCCAGAGGCATAAGGGAAGTGCATTTGAAGACATATATTGTGCAGAGCGCAGTGTGTGTGTAAATGATGCATGGTTTTCTATATCAGCATTAAAGGCTTTAGAGATTCCTTTCACTTAAAAAGGAGGCGGCAGCACACTTAAAATAAAATCTGGGTCATTTAACAGTTCCACTAATATTTTATAAGGCATGTGGGTAGTCGTGGATGCTATCCTGATAATCTTGCAGTTCTAATTTACTAGATTATACTAATCCCCCACATTATTGACATACTCTAATTTACTTAATAAATACAAATAGAAGGATAACACAAATGTAACGGATATCGCTTGGAGCTGTTTCGTGTCTCGCTATGTATATTTTATTTCACAAGGAAAAGATGCCATGATGTGAAGTCCTTTCTGTACTAATCTGTCTGCATACTCAATTGCAGCTTTCACTAACCCGGAGCCATATATAAGTGAAGACGGTGTTCCTGTTTGATCTTTTATTAGGTTACATATGTACTATTCTGTTCAACTCCCACTTGTGTATGAAGAAAAGAAAAGAAAAAACGTCCACTGTATTATTACATAAAGCACTGATAGCATCACACTTAGGGGAAGACTCAGTTAGAAGCAGTTTTGGATAGGGGTGTAATGGTTAGCGTTACTGCCTCACAGCACTGAGGTCATGGGTTCGATTCCCACCATGGCCCTAACTGTGCAGAGTTTGTATATTCTCCCCGTGGGTTTCCTCCGGGTACTCTGGTTTCCTCCCATAATCCAAAAATATACTGGTAGGTTAATTGGCTCCCAACAAATTAACCCTAGAATGTCTGTGTGTGCGTGTGCATGTTGTAGGGAATATAGATTGTAAACTCCACTGGGGCAGGAACTGAATGTTCAAATATTCTCTGTAAAGCGCTGCAGAATATGTATGCGCTATCTAAAAAAGTTTTAATAAATAAATAGGGGCGTGAAGGGCCCTCCAGGGGAAAACATTGGTAGGGCCATATATAAGGTTGTGACCAACCACAGCCATTACATTGGTTTATCTAACCAATAGATGGTCTGGCCTTGGTATATATATATATATATATGTATGTATTTATATATATATATATATATACTAGGGTCCCCAGGGGGGAGAGGTGTGAGCGGCACTCAGCGGAACTTTCAAAGTTCAGGTAAGAATCACAACAACCGTAAAGTTGATCAACTTTACGGTTGTTGTGATTCTTACCTGAACTTTGAAAGTCCCGCTGAGTGCCGCTCACACCTCTCCCCCCTGGGGACCCTAGTATACATTGTGCTCTCACAGGCACAGGAGGTGGCACCTGGGCATTGTTGGATTGGGAGTGCCGGGTTATTGCGTGGTTATATATATATATATATATATATATATATATATATATATATATACATATATATATGCAGCCCATAGAGATGAAAGCAAAAAACATGCAAGGTTCTCCCTCCATATTATCCCCTGCATGCACAGAGGCTCATACTTGATTCAGTCTGCAAAAATGTATATAATATAAAAGTAGGGGGTGCCGGACGGGGTCCTGACAGTCGGGATCCCGACAGGCATTCACCCGACGTCGGGATCCCGACTTTCAAAACACCGACAGCCGGGTTCCCGACGACCGTCGGCTATTTTCCCTCGTGGGGGTCCACGACCCCCGCAAGGGGCTTTGTTGCACTCGCCATGCTGTCTGGGTCCGGCCAGTCAGGATCCCGATGTCGGGATAATGACTGTCGGGATCCCGACAGGCATTCACCCGACGTCGGGATCCCGACTTTCAAAACACCGACAGCCGGGTTCCCGACGACCGTCGGCTATTTTCCCTCGTGGGGGTCCACGACCCCCGCAAGGGGCTTTGTTGCACTCGCCATGCTGTCTGGGTCCGGCCAGTCAGGATCCCGATGTCGGGATAATGACTGTCGGGATCCCGACTGTCGGACCCCTATACCACACCCAAAGTAGGTGTGTAAGAACTATACAAATATAAAAAATAAAAACTCAACTTAAACCGCATAACTGTTTGCTAACTGTCTGTGATGTTCAGGGACACTATATCAGAACAAAACAAATGTGTGGGTGGATTCAGCGTACAGTCACGGCTTTAAAATAAAACGATTAGGCAACAGCCAGTTGTAACTGGTGATGAGATCATCACATAAGGGTCACCTACATTCATCAGCAGTTTGTTCGGGAAAGTCTGCACATCACTGCACTGCACAGTGACAGTGTCTCCTTGTAAAATTACTCCTGATTCTGCAAATGTCTGTATACACACACACACACACACACATACTGTATATGAATTTAATTATGGCTAACCAAATCCCCTGATATTGCAACACTCTATGGCAAAGCAATCTTGCTCAAACATGTTTGCTACCCCATTGGATAGCTAGCACTTTTAGGCGAATTGGGCTGAGCAAAGTGGTGAATTGGGCTGCCGTTGCTGGAATGTAAATGGAATGGCAGCAGTAAGTCCCACCCATAGTTCCTTCTTAAGGTGCATACACACTGTACATTTTTTTGACCAATTTTTGGATATCTTTCGTCTTTCCTCAACATCTTTCATCAACATCTTTCGTCCAGGACACTGGGTTCAAGGGAAATTGGTCATCAGTGTCTTTCAGTGTCCGCACTGAAAGATATTTCTACCAATATCTTTCAGAAGGGCTAAAATGAACAAAGTTGGTCAAAAAATAGGTCAAAAAATTGCACAGTGTGTATACACCTTTACAATTACTCTCTCTCTCTCTCTCTCTCTCTCTCTCTCTCTCTCTCTCTCTCTCTCTCTCTCATTTATGTTTATATATAATAAGAATCGACTTTAAAAAACTATAAATGTATAAAAGTATTCTGCAAAAAAAGGTGCAAATTGTGGCATTTCTTGCATTAGTGCTGTTTTGTCAAACATGCTTACAGCTAGAATTCTGACTGACATGATTAGCTTGAAGAGTAAAGTCTAAAAATGTAAACTTTGCTATATGTGTCTTCTACATTGTTGTCCTCGCATCATTTCATTTGTCAGCTAATTGATCATCTTTAGCCTGGGTGTTTTATCATAGTCTTCCACTGGAAAAGCTCTGACATAGTGCACTGTTTTTGCTACATGGTACAAATTTTTCATTACTGCCTGAGGAGTCGAAGTGGCTTGAAGGAAAATCTACTGATTCGTATGATTGATGGTCTTGCTGTGATTTGAGTAAATTCCAATATTATGTTTCTGAAGTAGGCAGTTAGTGAAGCATGCATACAGCCTCTCTCTTTTTTTTACACCGTGAATAATGTTATGCAGTTTGGGGTTCTCTTTTTATTCAGCAGCACACGGAATAGACAAAGGCTAATTCAAGCTGCCAAAATATGACTTAACAAGTCGTCGCTTGTGGTTTGCTTAGTTTTTCTGAACCACAGCAAATTTTTGAGCATTGAAAGTTTAAAAATTTGGATTGTTAATTATAGTGATTAAACATCAACAACTATCCCCCCTGTTTTCTATTAACAGTACACGCCCCTGTACTTTTTAGAACCGGACGATCTATTGGCAGATTTTTAAATATCACTAGCGCTGTGCAAGTATTACTGTTATATTGTTGTTTTTTTTTTTTTTTATTGTATTTTTTGGGCTGAGGACAAAACTTCTCAATTCTTCTAGAATGTCCATGAGACTCAGAAATGTCAGGGAGTTTTCCTGGGCTCCCTTGTGTAATGGGCATCAAGATGATGTGATTTGCATAATTAGACCCTTCCCATGAGGATGCAACTTGTGGTGTGGCACAGCAGGGGCCAGGGTTGTGATGCATCAATCGCCACATCATGCTCCCTACCTTTGTCTTTTGTCTTCCTGGAGGAGAGATCCAGACAGAAGCTAATTATGGGAATTCTAAGTGTTGAATGTTTCACTAAATCCCCAAATAGATATTCCAGATATGTGAAAATAAAATACATTGTTTTGGGTTAGCCAGACAATCTACTGCTGTTAATAAGTAAGCAACCTTCGAAGGTTTTGCAGTCAGTGAGGCTGAAGTGCCATGATGCATATGGATAGCAGAGGTCCGATAGCAAAGGCTTTCACCCGTGGTCTGTGCAGGAGGTCCAATAGCAAAGGTTTTCGTCTGTGGTCTGTGCATGAACACCCATGAACCATTGATGGTTCAATAAGCGTTGGTTTTAAGATGGTTTGAAACGATAGGCCTACAACTACAGAATTTAATGGACAGCCCTGCTACAGGCAGTGGGACGTTCTGCCACATCTGATGGACAGTGTACTATGGGATCAGATAGTCTTAACTAAAAATAATCACTCCAGTATTTAACCCCAGTTCAGGGTCTCCCAACCTAGGATCCAGTGGGTTACAGTGAACATCTGGTGTAATGTAGATACAGCAGGTGCCGCATAGCAATGTACCTCTGATGACAATATTAGGCACTATGTCATCCGTTGTATAAATAAATGATCATGGCTGCAGGCTCACACTTAGCAGGGAGGGGTACCAGATGCTGCAACTACAGTATTGCTGTTACATTTGAGAAGTGCTGTGGCCACAGTACTAACGCTAAACTGGTTGAAGTGATTGGTATGGTGTTGGCATAACAGCACAGGTATAAACATATTAAGGTATGGAAGAGCAATAAAGTATCCATTATCATACCACATTCTGTACATTATTTATATTTTCCAGGGAGATAAGACCCAGGGTGATCATATGATCACATCACCTGCATCTATACCATTTCTACTCTTGCTTGTGATTGTATCAGACGGACTCAAGTACTCTACTTAACCAATTATTGCAGATTGTCTTTTAGACTCCAAATTTTATTTAGAGTCTTTAGTGAAAACTGTTGCTTCAGCAAACTCACATAACCCAATACTTTACTGTTTACCTGTAGTTTATATATTCTGGATTCTAATTGGCATTATTGCAAGCTTCCTATATTTAACCTTTACAGCTCAGCAGAGTGCGACTTAGATTAAATTTGAGGATCTGAGAATTAATTATATAAAGCAAAATAACTATATAGGTGATGGCAGATGGGAAACGAATTACTGTGGAGAGGAAGATTTTCTGACTAAGCCCCACTGTCCAGCAGAGTCAGGGTTGTCCTGTCCTGAAAGCTGGAGTGCCGGCCACATCCTCTCTGCATTCAAACATTTGTAATATCCTGTGTTTGCCTTTAGACTGTAGTAGTTCCATTGATGAACTGAAGGCCAACATACACTAGTATGATTTGGTGTGATTTGACCCCATTCCAATGGATCGGGCCGATAAATCGGACCAGTGTTGACATCCCATCTGACCCGATGTGTGGTTCCGTGCACATTGAATCGGAGTGGGGAGGTCAGACTGGCTGCACATTGGATTTGATAAATCTTATGTGCAGCCCGGACGCGGAGAGGCGGTGGTTAGAGGATGTAGAGAGGCAAGGGACACAGAATGGTGGTGGACAGGGGAAACCAGGCAGCAGGCGATCTAAAAAAAGCTTGCGAGCTATTCAAAACATGTGACAGCCGATAGCCAATCAGAAAAATCCTAGCTTGCACTAATTTTGGCGATAAGAACCGAGTAAATCTGAATTGCTCACCTCTACATTTTATACAGAAAAACGGTGGTTAAGTCTGAAGTTTTGACTCACCAAAGATACCACTATATATGTTATCTTATTAAAATGTATCCTTATCGGGAGGCGTGACCACGGCAGCGCGGGAGTGAGGTGGTGTGTGGGAGCTCCCTGGAGCTGAAAAATCCTGCTCCACATGGACCTGGGTTTGCTGACGGTGGTTACCCGGCTGTAGCACCAACATCCCGGCAACATCCCGGCCGCATCTAGCCCCTGAAACGACCGTCTAAATAGCTTCTCATTGGTCACGGATACACAGCTGAGTCGTAGTGTTGGACCCGCTCAATAAGTAACATCTAGGTGTACGTACCTGGTTGAGCTGGGAAGCCTCCCGCCCCACTTACGGAGCTCTCCGGGTCCTTTCCGGTACGTGGGGAGAGGAGATCGGCGGCACTAGTTCACGGCAACACCCCCTGCCGCATCATCACCTGGGCGCGACGCTACCCTGACGTTACCCTGACCGCGAGGCTGTAGCCGCTGGCTGCTGCGGCGGGGACCAGCAGAACTGAGGCTGCCCTTTGACGGAGCTGTGAGCAACGGTGCCCAGGAGTCTTACTTCAAAAATCGGAGTGCCGGGCGGTGAAGTGGACGGAGAGACGGAGGGTAGAGGATCCTGTCAGTCCCACCTTTACATGTGACAGAGTGGAGACCCCCGGCGGCTACTTCATACCCTCGTAGGAGGTGGAATCGGCAAAGTCATCAGCGAACAGGGAAGTACCCCAGCATTTTTACAATTATAAACTGTCTGCTGTACAACCGGCTTGCCCAATAGAAAGACTGACCCCGAAGTTAACCTCACTGGCTGCCCTCCGTGACTAAACAAACTAGCAGTGTAGAGGAACTCGGTGTCTGCCCTATCCCAAAATTCGTATAAACAGTAACCACTCCTGAAAGCACGGCCGCAGCCAGGGTTATTGCCCCTATGTGCCCTTGAACTGACCTGACTAGAATCGACTAATCTCCCTGTCTGGGGGGCCCAAGATCCATACAAACTCCGTGAGGCATAAAATATATCGCGGGCTGACCCCTCTATATTACTGGACTATACGGGTGGGGCCCGACAGTTTGGGACTCTCATCTGTAAACCCTATTGGGGGGATATAGGAATCCACATTCGGGACACAAGGCTCTTTGTGAGAGTGGAGGCTAGGCCTGGGGACGGCTCCTGCAAGCATCCAGGGACGGGTGGTTTACACCTGGAGCCCCGATGGGCATATACCAAGGAATTGGCCTCAAAAGTGTGTGTGCGCCATAGCCCTTCTTGTTTGCTCTTTGTATATGACTTGTGACTTTGAATTTTATAGTAAATTGGTTTGTCAAGAGGCCTTGTACAGCCACCGGATGAAAGAAACCTTCATTCTTTAGGCCCCGATACACTAGGTACTTTGGACTTGAACTTGCTCAGGGACTTAGGCCGCTGGGCCTCAGCATCGGTTTTGATTGTGCGGATTTCAAGAATAACGCCTTCTGTGGATTAATCAGCTCTAAAATTGTTAACATTACTGTTTTTTTCAATCATTAATGCTATATAACTCACCATCTTTGGATCTTCTACTAAGTCTGTGTATGGTTAGGCTCTGTTAGCAGTGGCACTAGGTATAAAGATCGTGGGTATTGGCAATTACAGGGTTTAAATATTAAAAACCTCCCTGTGTGCATCCACAATGGGGAAGACAGGGAATGCCACGGCGGCAGCCAGATTGGAGAAGTACGCTAGGTCGCAAACTACATCTAAAACCCAAACTCCCTCGAATACCCCGGTAACTTCCCCACTGAAAAACTCCGCTGGGGACCTACAAGACCCGCCAGAAATAACTTTACAGCAGGTCTTGGAGGCCATCAGGGGAAGTGAACAAAGGGTAACGGACAAGATTACAGAGGTACAGGCCGATGTAACTTGTCTGAGACAAGATCTTAAAGTTGTAAAAGATCAAATCCAAGAAGCTGAGTGCCGTATCTCAAAATTAGAGGATAGTAGCAATATGTTGCTGGCTAAGTTTGAAGGTTTCTCCTCACAAATGAAGGAGCTCAGAAGCAAGATATCGGACCTGGAAGGTCGATGTCGTAGAAACAATGTCAGGGTGGTGGGGTTGCCGGAGCGTGAGGAGGGTAACGATCCGATTAAGTTCTTGGAGCGCTGGTTTGGGGAGAAGTTCGGGAGGGAGACCTTCTCGGACTTTTTCTCAATAGAAAGGGCCCATAGAGTTCCCTCAAAACCCTCCCCCCCGGGTGCCCCCCCACGAACCCTAATCTTGAAAATGTTACATTTCCGGGATCGGGATAACCTCCTGAGGGTAGCACGGGTGAAAGGCCCATTGGATTATAACGGGGTGAGGATTTCGCTCTTCCCCGATTTTGCGCAAGATGTGCAAAAAGACAGGGCCAAGTTCACCGAGATCAAAAGAAGGCTCCGCAATGCGGGATTAAAATATTCAATGATATACCCCTCTAAATTGAGGGTGGAGACCGGCGACAATACAGTCTTCTTTACAAACCCACAAGAGGCCGCAAATTGGGTCGATAAGTGGGCACCGGGGACCCAGCAGTTGGCTGACCCAGGCCAAAAATAGATTCTTGATGAAATGCTCCAGGGCGCTCACCGCCCGATGGTGGTTGGGATATAGAGCCCCAAGGAGAAGGCGGGAAGAGGGCGGAAGGGAAATTAGGTATGCCTGGGGATAGTGGGTATACAGGGTGGGGGGAGGGTTTGTTTGTTATATGTTGTATGTTTTCTTGTATAGTACAAATGGACATTGAAATTATGGCATTGCGGTTAATAATGTGTGTGCTCAGCTGGCAACCGGTAGAACTTAGCGGCAATCCTGGAGTGACGTGAAGATAAAATGGCAGGTTCAGGTAATAAAAAGGGGATAATTAAATTTCTAACATGGAATGTCCGTGGCCTCAATGATAAAATCAAAAGGTCCCTAGTGTTGAATCAAGTAAAGAAATATGAGGCTGACGTGATAGCTTTGGTGGAAACACATCTTACAGGGGGGAAACAGATGGCACTTAAAAAATCTTGGTGTGCCCATACCTATAGCGCCTCCTTCACGTCCTCCTCCAGGGGAGTTGCGGTTTTGATTAAAAAATCGCTCGCCTTTACTTGTAAGAGGGTGAGCATTGATGGAGCAGGCTGTTTTGTCTTTTTAGATTGCGAAATTGACTCTAGACGACTATTGATATTGAGTGTCTATGTTCCCCCTCCATTCTCCTATCAGATCTTGTTGAAAGCAATAGAATTTGCGGCACTTTCTCCGGAAGTGCCGATAATATGCATGGGGGATTTTAATAATATAATAGACCCTGAATTAGACCGGTGGAAGAGGGTTACCTCGGGAAGTGGGGGCCAAAGTAAGGGTTTTGCCAACTTTATAAGGGACGTAGGATGGGTGGATGTTTGGAGGGAATGTAACCCAATTACACAACAATACACTTGTTTCTCTACCTCCTATACTGCTTTCTCTCGTATTGACCTTATTCTAGTCTCTAGAGAGTTGACCTCGAGGGTAAAGAAAATTGAACATAAGGCACGTGGAATATCGGATCATTCCCCAGTATACTTAGAACTGACAACTGAAAATGATAGGGGCTCCAGTTTCTGGAGTCTAAATCCCAACTGGCTCCACCGCTTCGATGCTGGGTCAAATTTCGGGGCACAATGGCAGGAATTTTGGGTGTTTAATAACGGTACGGCCTCTGCCCCTATAATGTGGGATGCTTTTAAGGCATATGTGCGGGGTACCTTTAAGAAAGCCATTGCACAAATTAAGAAAACTTCTAGAGCTGATATAAGGGAGAAGGAAACGAATTCCCTCTTCCTCGAAAAGGAATATATTAGTAATAAATTGGATTCTGCATATCAGATTTGGCAGGAGGCACAGTTAAGATGGCTAGAGGCGGTGGAAAGGGAGAACCAAGAAATTATGGCCCATACATCCCACATTAAATATCAGAACTCAGATAAATCGGGGAAATATTTGGCCCTATTGGCCAAAGCCGAACATACTACTAGTATAATATTAAAAATAAGGGGCAACGCAGGTAACTTGGTCAGCTCTACAGTAGAGATAGGGGAAGCATTCAAGGATTACTTCTCTAGTTTCTATAGGACTAGGCTAAAGGCCAATACGGTGGACATAGTAGACTATATTAAACAAATTAAATTACCCAGGCTCGGCGAAGAGGCTAAAATAGAACTAGATGCCCCTATAACTATTGATGAGATAAAAATCGCTATCAATGACCTTCCGAGAGGTAAGGCCTCAGGTATAGATGGCATCCCCCCAGAGGTCTATAAACAATATAAAGACACCTTAGCACCTATATTGTGGGAAACACTGGTGAATTGCTTTGATTGTGGCTCTTTGCCAGACACAATGAAAGAGGCAAAAGTGGCCCTAATATTAAAAGAAGGCAAAGACCCGCAATCGATGGAGTCATACAGACCTATCTCTTTGATCAACATAGAGGCCAAAATACTCGCTAAAATTCTAGCAAGGAGGCTTAATCGTCATATCTCTTCCCTAGTTCACCCGGACCAAACCGGCTTTATGCCGGGAAAGTCTACAACGAGCAATCTTAGGAAGCTGTTTAGCCACCTCCAAATGCAAACGGGAGAAGATAACCCGGCTGCTATTGCGTCATTGGACGCAACAAAGGCGTTCGACGCAGTGGAGTGGCCGTATTTATGGACAGTACTTCAAACATTTGGTCTGGGTCCCAGTTACATCAAATGGATACAAATGTTATATCATGAGCCACGGGCTAGAATTGCGGTGAATGGGTGGACATCCCCAGCCTTCCCACTGGAAAGAGGGACCAGGCAGGGATGTCCCCTATCTCCAGCCTTATTCGCCCTGGCGATTGAGCCGCTAGCATGTGTATTGAGGCAGTACCATCTACCGATTGGTCTAGAATATGGGGGGGTTCGCGAAACGGTCTCACTATATGCGGATGACCTTTTGATTTATATGTCGGATCATAAGTCTACGCTCCCCATAGTTTTGGAGCTAATCGAGAAATTTGGCTACTACTCCGGATTCAGAGTAAATTGCTCTAAATCGATAATTTTCCCATTAGGAAAGCGGGGTGACGAGGCACAGATAGGGACATCGCCATTACAATGGGTCGAAACATTTAAATATCTTGGGGTCATTATCTCCAGATATCCTGATGGGTTCATGCGGCTGAATGTCTCTCCTTTATTGGTTTGGTTGAAAGCTAAAATAAAATCTTGGAAGAAACTTCCACTGATTGTCTCTGGTAGGATCAACCTGATTAAAATGGTGGTCCTTCCTAAAATTCTTTATGTAATTCAACACTCGCCTATTTATTTACCTAAATCTGTATTTAGGAAGTTCAACAGCATGATCTCATCGTTTATCTGGAGGGAGGCCCGGCCCAAAGTACGCCTAAACAATCTGATGAGGCCTAGAGGGAAAGGGGGACTTGGCCTCCCCGATCTCAGAAGGTATTATGTAGCGGCCCAATTGACGCAACTAAGGCCATGGATATCCCAGGAAGTTGAAGGAAATAGCATCGCGACCTCACTGGTCTCTAGGTCTACACCAGGTAAAACTCCTCTGGGGAGGATACTGATAGGGTCAACAATGGCTCGAGATGTTCCCCTTACGGTTCAAGCTATCAAAATTTGGAAGGAGGCCCACCAAGGGCTGGAAAGGGGCTTAACGGACAGTGAATATTCATTAGGTATGCTGCTGTCAGAAATCGAATTCAAAGACCTACAGATCAGGGAGGTTTGGGAGGCACATTCCATCAAGATAGTGGCGCAGCTATATAATTCAACTAGCCTTAAAACATTTGAGCAATTGAGGGCACAGTGTGGAGTGCCGAACTCATATTTTTTTCGCTATCTACAGCTTAGGGATGTCCTACGTCAGTATTATCCTGGTCAAATTCCCTCATTTGGGGACTCCCCCCTGAAATCGATATTAAAATCAATAAATAGTAAGAACTTAATTTCCCGTATTTATAAACTACTAGGAGAAAATGGACAGGAAGAAGGGTTGAATGCCATAAGAGAGAAATGGGAAGGTGATGTGGGGTCCCTGTGTGTAGAGGAGTGGAAGGAAGCGATGGGTTCGATAAACAAAGCCACAAGTGCCCTCAATGTCCAGCAGATCCAACTTTTTATATTCTATAGAGCTTATTTGTCGAAAACAACTATGTCGAAATTTAGGGGTCAAATGTCGACTAATTGTCCCAAATGTGGATTAGCCCCAGGCACGTTTATACACTTATTATGGGAGTGTGGGGAGATTGCCTGTTATTGGGATCGAATCAAACAAGTAATGATAGATACGGGCTGTAAGATTGAAGAACTCACCATTAAGAGCTGCCTATTAGGAATAGTTGGGGGGAAAATAGGGGCGGATAAAAAGAGCTATATAATTAACTTGTGTTCATTAGCAAAGGTGATTATTAGTAGGACCTGGATGTCAAGTGAGGGCCCAGATTTTAATAAATGGGTTGCCTTAGTGAACTATATCTATAGACAGGAAAAAACATTATATAGGACAAGGAAAGGGGAAGTTAGATTTGAAAAGGTATGGGGGAACTGGGGTAAAAGTAGACATTTTCACTAATATAATGGCACTTTCGTACCCATATTCTTATATTTTTGTATTATGGGTTTTTTTTTTTGTTTTTTTTGTGTGCTTCATTATCCTTAACACTGAAGATTTCAATTAGTAGTGGATTCCCACTGCGAATCACTCCTGTTTACACTCTTACTTTTTTTCTTGTATCGGTACACTAATTATAATATTACGGCCATTTAATAATAGGTCGATAGTTATAGCAACCTAAGGATGAATTGTAGATCACTGAGTATTATCACTATCATTATAGCTGCCCCTACTGGGTTCCCCCTCCTACTTCTCTTTATATTCTTTTTCCTTCCTTTCTGTTGCTACGGGTGTTTGCCCTCCTGTAATTATGATCCAGCCAGCTAATATTACAATAGGCTTAATAAGTTAAGAGGCGCTCAAATCCTCCCCTGCCCACTAAAACCGATGGTCTGTCAACTCGCAGTATCCCACGATATAGATAAGCATGGTCAGATAGCCCGTAATGTATTGTCTCATGGAATATGTTGATTCCCGGAGTGCCGGCTGAGCAACACAGGATCAATAAGAGTTAAATAACTGAACAAGTGGATCGCGATGCATAACTATAAGGAATATATCTGTATTTTCGAAACTGAAACGTCTGTACTATATGAGTGTTTTTTTTATGATGATGTATGTCTTTTTGTAAAATTGAAATAAAGAAAAAGAGTAAAAAAAAAAAAATGTATCCTTATCATTCGCTAAGGTTACACTTTTCCGCATAAATCACACCAAGGTCTCTACTTTCCATTTACATTATATTTGGTCTCATTTGTAATTTCCAGCTAATGTGTTTCAGACTACAAAGCTATAGTGTTTTCTATATCTGTATCATCCTGGTATATTCAGCATTGCATATAATTGAAACATTGCTTGAGAATAAAGTATGCTGATCATAAAGATAATTAGTTGTTCCAATGCAATAAAAGCTAAAACATTTTTATGTAATGACATTTAATTAAAGGAAAGCTGTGGTAGCAGTTTTAAAGAAAATTTAAGGCAAATTATACTTGTTTGAAAGTGTTCTGCACATTAACTAATTAACATTAGAGTGTAATTTACACAGTGTTTCTCTACTGGAAAAGTTTTTAAATATATACAAAATGCAGTTGAAAATTTCCAGTGTCTCATAAAGCTTTGAATCTCGGTGGCATTTGATAGTCTACAGTCATTTATCAGTTGTAAACTAATTTCTTTTCCCATTTTATATATTACCAGCTTTTAATTATTGCTACAGCCCACTTTACAGTTTTTCTAGATGTAGTTGTTTTGTGTTAGTTTTTTGTACCTTTTTTATTCCATGATACAGATATAGGGCTATTCAATCCCGGACAATATTTTCATAGGGCGGAAATAACGTTAGTTTTAGGTCAAATGGGTCAAATTTCATTCAACTTATTCAATGTGGGCTCTGTTCTTCCAACTGGCGGAATATACTCCACCGGTTGGAAAGTCCTGGCATCGGCAAAAATTGGAGCTGATAGTCGGAAACAGCAGTGGATTGAACAATCCAGTGTAAGTTTTCAACAATACAGATTTGCCTCTGTATGGAGGTGATCCTGTTGCAGGCAAACCCGCCTAGGATTAAATACTGTCTGCCACTATTTCTGCCCAGCAAAAATAGTGGCCGGGATTAAATACCCACCATAATGTTCGCCAGACCACAAGTGGCCTAACGCCTGATTTGCCCCAATATAACAATATTCCACTTGCTATGTTGACATGTTGCAAAGATTTAACCTAGGTACACCACATCCGACGTGCGATGTTGCATGCAATTACACTGCATCAGCTGTGGAATTTTTCCATTGGATGTGCAGCACAGAATAATATACTGCATGATATAATGTATCGTGTGTACGGTATCCATTCGATGGGTCGACAATGTCTAGTCTACCTAGTGACTAGGTCAACCACTGTTGGTCGACAGTGAATGGGTTGATAAATGGAAAAGGTCGTCATGCACTAGGTCGACATTGACAGAAGGTCTTCACAAGCAAAAGGTCGACATGTCAATGATCGATACATGAAAAGATGGACATGAGTTTTTCATGATTTTTTCCCCACTTCTTGTTAATTCCGAGTGCAGAGAGCCATGCGACCGGACACAGTACACTGATTGGGGGTCCATGTCGACCAATGTCAACATCAACACCAAAAAACATGAAAAACTCATGCCGACCTTTCCCTGTGACGACCATTTCCATGTCGAGATTTTGCTTTTGTCAACCTTCTTTGTTGACCTAGTACATGTTGACCTATCCCAGGTGTTGACCCATTTATTGTCGAGTAATGGTGGTCAACCTAGTGACTGTCTATTATTCAATCTGGAACCGTGTGTGCCCAGCTGGTACCAAAATTGTGAGAAAGTTGCTTCGAAATCTGATTGTTTTGGCAAGTAACATCTGGAAGTTCCATTAACTAATTTAGAGTTGTATAATGGTCACTGGAATTACTTCATGTTGTTCTATTAGAACTCCCTGTCCAAGAGATGAGTGGCTTTTCAGCAGATGTGTGGAGGCTACAAAACTTTACCAATAGCCCAGACACATGGATGACTTTATTGATGACTGTTCTGTGTGATAATTCCACAGACCCTTTTAATGGGGGTAGTACAGGCACGTTTCTTCTGTTAGTTTTGTGAACCTACCATCAGATGTGCGGATTTCAGTTGCGACCATGTTGGAAAATGTATATTCCAGCCTAATACTGGGTTGCACATGATTCTCAGTGTGTGCAGCCGTCTCAAAGTCAGTGCCTGAGGTGTTATGTGTTACTGAATTCTGGCTGGCAAGATTCTGGCTAACATGCATGGCTTTGGGTTTTCATAAATTGGACCTCCCAGAAACTTGTTGTAACAGGTGGAACAAGTCGGGGTGTATGTTTTCACTCAGGCCAGTCAGACTTCTTTTGTAGGTGAAAATTGGAAAAATGTTACTAACGCAGTATAATTTAGTTATTGTATGATTATTATATTTCTGCTGGTAATAGGATCTCTGGACATTTGAATATATATTATCATTATTTATTATGCCCCACAAAAATTACATGGGTTTGATTCCCACCATGGCCCTTACTGTGCAGAGTTTGTATATCCTCCCCTTACTTGCGTTGGTTTCCTCAGAGAACTCCGGTTTCCTCCCACAATCCCAAAAATATACTGGTAGGTTAATTGGCTCCCAAAAAAATTAACCCTAGAATGTTTGTGTGTGCGTGTATATGTGGTAGGGAATATAGATTGTAAGCTCCACTGGGGCAGGGACTGATGTGAATGCTCAAATATTGTCTGTAAAGCGCTGCGGAATATGTATGCGCTATATAAGAATCTGTTAATAAATAATAATAAATAGAGAGAGAGAGGGGGGACATCCCCCCCGCCCCAGGCAGGTCCAACCTTGGTTCCTATGCACACGGGACCACGCATTAGATGGGATGTCAAGCACATGCGATTTGGACAGATTTTACCAGGTTTCTTGGCAACATCAGTCGGAATCACGTGAAATCCACCCAAATTGCATGAGTGTTTTATTCCATTGTGCACTGGTCATTTTCTATGTCCATTCCAAAAGGCATGTAGGAATGTATTGTCTTTTTAGGTTTTAGTTAGGAAATGGGTGTAATATTAAAAGAACACTGTTTGCACTCAAGAAATAGACACTCTCCTTTTTAATGTAGTATACCTTTAATGACTATTATTGGTTTCTTATTCATGTGGTCAAAAATTTACTACAGACAACATAGCAATAGTGTCATAATCAGAAATATTTTTAGACTGTTTATTGTTGCAAACCACAACTGGTGTGCAAAGCAGAGCTCTCTCTTACTACTGCAGAGCGAAAGAGAGAAGGTCAGAGGCCATTTTGGAAACAAACAGCTGGACCAGTTTATTTAAACAGATATGAGGTGATGGGATGCTGACCTTAGTTTGACTTCTTTTGGGAGGAGCAAGAATGCCATTTTATGACTACCAAGAAAGAACACTGAGGTTTCTTGCATCTGAATGCACCCTTAAGGCATACAAAGAAATGACTGTTTTCCACGAAGAAAAAAATAACACCTTTTTTTTAAAACGAGCATAAAAAAACACTTTAACACCTTAATGTAGAAAATAGTTCCCACATATCCTTGTACCATATTTTTTTCTTAAAATAAAGCAAAAGGGTCCTCTTCTGCTGCTCCCTTGTTCAGTGAAACATAGTGTTGCACCACATTCAAGAATGTGTAGGCCATTTATAATAAGGCAATAATGAAAACATTTTAATTTGCCATTTCTAATGATCGAGAGTTAAACAGCCAAAGACAGCTACACCAAACATGTAGTCTTGAGGAACTGGGGCTAGGGAACAATGACAACTGGACCCCGGTCTAAGAAGGCCAAGGGAAAGTGTTTATGCAGGGACCTCCTGCTAGGGAAGGTATTCACATACTTGTGTATCTCACAAGGGGTGGGATATATGTACTCTAAAGTGAAGGTCAAAGAGGCTTTCCTGAACAATGGGCTTGTTTATTTCTTTTTATTATTATTACTTTTTTGAGATTTTATTATTGAAAAAAGATTGTTGCCCGTGTAATCTACTAAAATTCATTAAAGAATGTTTAATTGGACAATCAAGGAAGACAGTTGATGGGTGGGGGGTTCATTTCCCAAGATCTCCTGGCGCCTTTGTCTTGTAAAGCTTATTAAAATAGAATTGGAAGGAATTCTATAACTATGTATTCCCGGTGTGCTTATATTTTAATTTCATTTTTGTGTTTACAGTTTGTATTATACTGATGCAATAAAGTTTAGCATTTTGAGAATCAACATATGTCAGTAGTGATATTATAGCTTCTTTTGAAGTTAATTGCCTAAAATACATACAAAAAAAAGATCCCAGATGCCAATCTAAAATAGGAATTTGCTAAATTTTTGAAGGAAAATGTTTTTTACTTAAAAAAGAAAAAATTTATTGATTCGGAATGATTTTGGGTTTTCTTGACACTAGCAAACTCAAATGCATACCACTTGTAGATTACTGTATTTTTGGATGTCCATTGAGCTAGCCTTTTATTTGTTGCTTATTCATAATTTCTGGTGACTACAAGATTATAATAGAAATCCTGTATGGCATTGACCTTGTTTTGACCCCACTCTTTGAATAAACCAAAAAAAAAAAAAAAGTAGTCTTTATAAGCCGAATGCCTTGTTCTGAAGTCCCCAGCAGTGTGAGCAAGTAATAAAACTCCAGACGTTCCCTCATTTGATGGTATACTGCCATCACAGTTCATTATCTTAATAGAGGGCATTAAAATAGAATTAAACTCCAAAGAAAAAAGAGAGGATTTTAATAAAAAGTTGGAAAGTAGTTACAAAACATAAGATATGGATATCCCTGCAAGGCTTATTGTATTAGACTTCACCCTTCTAGGCCATTTGTGATTTGTTTCCCTATAGAATTGGAAATTGAGTGTTACCCATATTGTCTTTCAGCAAATCTGGCAAATTCCCATATTTAAATCAGAAACAAAAAATGCCAACTGTGGTAAAAATCTGACCAACATAAATCAACTAATAAACCCCAGCCTGTTCTGTGTAAGGTTACGAGGAGCTACACACTGTAGGTTCCAGAATGTTAAATCCTGCATATGGAACAGCTAAAGAAAAAAAATTGTACCAATTCTGCTGCTTCTAAGGGCCAGAACCCTGCCACTATGATGTCAATGCATTTGTACCAACTTATATGTACGTAACACAATAATCAATAACCGAGATATGTTTTGTGATCTTTTCTAGGTTTATAAATGCCAGAAGAAGAATAGTCCAGCCTATGATTGACCAATCCAATCGAGCAGGCAAGTCCCCAATAGTAACTGTTTTCAAGTCACGCAGGCGAAAACCATCTTCAAGCCATTCACCGGGAGGTCCAGTACCTGGTAAATAAAATAAATCCAGGGAGGAAAAAAAAAGACATCAGTCATGTAGTTTCTATTTTTTTGGAATTGATTACGTTCTCAAAAAAAACTACTTACTTTTTGTATAAGTTTTTCTCCTCAGCTATACTTTCTGCTACTTTGACACTCCCTGGTGCATGGCTTGGTGTGGAATTGCTATAAACTTTATTACCTGTCAAAAGGGTAACAGGGTCAGTATCCCTTATGGGACTCGGTAAAGTTCAAAGACGCTCAATGAGGTAGTTGTATTTTTTTTGTCCTTTTAACTGCCTTAAGGCATTTTACTTTAAAGCAAGCTTGTTATGTGTTCCACTAAAAACCTATTTTATAATACATGGGTATGTCTTATTTCCAGTGTCTTTGGGAACTCTGAATCTGTAGTCTTTGTTTTAACAAAATGTGAAATGTTGTATACTCTTGACTACAACCAAGGGATATCAACATTACATAGAATAATGGCATGCTGGTCAGAAATATGGTGTTGGGCTTCTTTTTGTTACTATTTGCCTAATATTCCATGTACTGAGTGTGCTTAATGGGTGTTGGGAAGGGGAAAGGAGATTTCATAATGTCCCTTTGACAGTTACTGGCTGTTTCATAAATATTGTGTTGTATTGTGTTATTGCCTGCAGCTGAGATTAGATAGTAACAATAACTTAATATATTTTAGTAAGTCAAGGAACACCTTACAATCCCGATGGACAGCCAATGGGAGGTTTTGTAATGGACGGCCAGCAACATATGGGAATCCGAGCACCAGGTAAGATTGTTTTTGCCCATTTATATTTTGTTAATAGTTTGTGCTAGATTAACCTAAAAGGTAAATGTAAAATGTGAGCTTTTGTGTCTATCGCTGTGTCTTTTACTCATCTGCTAATCATAATATGGCTACAATCTGGGTGCTTTGCCTGTATCTTGGTTTCTTCGAAATTGCTTTGTGACATTGGGTTCTTTTGGTGCTCTCTGTTCATTTCTCTGATCTTCTGGCATCTTCTTGGATTTTTATCTCCCTTTTAGGACCTATGAGTGGAATGGGCATGAATATGGGCATGGAGGGGCAATGGCACTACATGTAACCACCAACTAGTTAACCAATGGCAAAGCAAGGGGGAAGTAAGTACAACGGGGGAGCGTGTGTCTACTTTGCTGTAGGAATTTTTTTTAACACTGTGAATTTTTGTAATTTGTATTCTCCCTGCCCATAGCTCCATGCTTGTTCATTCCTTTTCCATAAAATCCGGTATCCTGTTCTTCTGCCTGATTTTGTTTCATTTGTCTCCTGCATAGATTGTACGTTGACTTGTCTTGTTATTATACAGTACTGACCACATGACAAAACAAGGAGTAGGCAGTAGGTGGGGGGGGGGGGGGGGGGAGTGGATTTCCATGGCAACAGACTGATATGCAAAATGTAAGCAGTCTGCAGCAGTGCAAGGAGAGGAAAGACCATGTCCCCAAAGTGTCATAAATCTGTCTAACCACAGTTGATGCATGAGTTACACTTCTTCACTAACCTGCAAGAGTCCAAACTGCAAACAGGGACTTATTTAAGCAAAATAAGCACTGTCTTTGTATAAGAACAGAAATGCTTCATGCAGTTTAAGATCCCATGCAGGAAAACTTCGAATTTCCACTTTTCTCCTCTTTGTCCATCATGTATAATAGGATTACGTGTGGAAAAGGCAAAGTAAAAGAATACAAAATAGAGGTGTGCACAGCAGGTTGTGCAGCTCTGCTTGGGCTAATTGACTATATCCAAATTAAGTATGCCATCACTTGCAGTGTGACAAATGGATTTGACTCATTCAGTATACAAAAATAGAGATCATTAATGCAATCGTAAGCGGCAGTCCCAGTGAAGTCTGGAAAGAGAGAGGGAGAGAGAGAGGAAGAGAGAGAGAGGGGGAGTAAAAATAGGGAGAGTAAGAGAGGGAGTAAAGATTGCCCCACAATCCTGCTTTGTATTATTCTGCTGCAGAAATATTACTCTGTCTGATGGAATGTAGAAGAACTACGATGCAATCAGATTTTTTTTTTGTTATTCTGCATCAGAAACAAAAAACAAAAACAAAAAACTGCCATAGTTTGCGTTGTGTATTCCTAATTGTGAGACCCTATGTGTGCACCAAGAACCAGAATCACACATCAGGCTTAGGAAAAATGCCGGAAAGCCATCGCTGCGCTCTCGCACATTATGAACACTTTCTAGTTTAGTTAATCTAAATATTGTTTCTTAATTTCTGGGTCAATTAAATTTCAATGATGTATGCTATGCTTCATAGCCAATTAAATTAGTAGGATATTATGGAAAATATCATCACTTTTGATTAAAGACCAACGGATATAGTATATTTTCAAAGCAATTTTCCATAGTGAGAAAAAAAAATCTTCCTTTAGGCTAGATTAAGAAGCCTTACATCGCTGGAGCCCAGAGACCTGAATCCAAGGTGTTCACGCTGCAACACTACTTAGAACTAAAGCCAATTGAACCTACTTAGAAATAGCGTTATGCCTTTCACCCTGGATGATTATGGAGCTTATAGCTCTCTGAGACAATACACCTGTCAGTTTTCATCAACTATAGCAAACCATGCGGAAGACAGAGGCCCACAGAAAGCAGGGGGGCCATTGTTTTACGTTCCGTTTCCTCATTGTTCTCAAATTTAGCGAAAGCTTGACTGAGTTTGTAGTCTGATTTTTTTAAAACATTCATGATCACAAGGAAGGAATTAATTGCTAACAGTTATTGATTTCTAGCATGTATGAAAGGAAAAAAAAAACCTGCCTACCATTTATCAACCCTACATAATGCATTTTGCTTTATGGCAATATTCCAGTAAACAATTACTGCTTTTGTTTGTTCCCTTGAAGGCGTGTAGAGATAAATCGCTATAAATACAATAAATACACCTCGTTTGTAAACTGATATGATCCCAGATCCAGGCGGTTGTTTCTTACATGTTTCTATATAGGATAATACAAATGTGTCCTCATTCACCTAGCGTCTATATGCCATATGTGAGACGCCTTATGCATCTGAGAAGCTCGGATAGGAGTAGTGTACCATAGTTTTCTATAAATTATCCATCTTCTCCGCCTGGTATCTAGACAGCAGCATGCCCTAAGCAGCCACTGCACACCCCACCAGAGCACAAACTGTCATAAGATTGGGTGGGGGAACCGCCATTACCAGGAAACAGCATGCCCTGTGCAGCCACTGCTCAACCAACCAGAGCACATACTGTCATAAGATTGGGTGGGCAGGATCGCCATTACCGGAAAGCGGTATGCCCTGTGCAGCCACTGCCCACCCTACCAGAGCACATACTGTCATAAGATTGACTGGACAGGACCGCCATTACCAGGACACTACTGTTAAACTGCACTGCTCCAAGTGTCCTAAGGATGCTCAGAGCCGCTGTACAGCCTGAAGAGTGCATGGCTGGATTGTCTGAATGGCTGTCACTACAGCAGTGAAAGTGGCGGCAGAGGTGTCGGCCTCCGTGCACTCTTACCTGTGCAATGACATCGACTGTACCACCCACCTTTTAGGTGTGTGTCTTACACGCATCGCAGAATCAGTGAAAAGTCTCTCATGCTGTTCTATAGATGCTGGGTTGCATCATTAACCACAAAGAAAAAAAATAGTTTGGTGCTTTAAATCCGGCACTAACTTATAGATTTTAGTGGGCCCAAATCTGCTGCTGCTAAAATACAATTAGGTGCTCAATCCCCCCAAAAAAACCTGAAGAAAGACAAATATCCTTTTTTTGATTACAACAGACATTTTACACAAATTTAGCAAATTAGTTTTCTCATTACCAGTTGTTTATTGATAATATCTGCAAGAAAGAAGCTCGATAGGCAGGGGCAAATGCAGGATAGTTGGAGGGGAAATTCCAAATGTTGAGTGTGATTGTTGCTACTATGCATAATTACCATGTAACAAGCTATAGACTGGCCTAAATAAAGTGCAGTTTATGTAATACAATACTTTAGACATATGCAGGCCAAATAATCCCAGTAAGCCACTTACCATATTCTCTCACTTGTGCAATGATTGTTGAGCACCCAGATTCACAAACAGACACACACACACACACACACACACACGGCAACTGCAACCCCCCTCCCCCCGCATTTGGCTATGGTGCAGGCCAAGAGTGTTATCTGCATGAAAGTGTAAAGTGTTTCAGAGGGTTTTAAAAATACAGGTTTATTTTACATACATTTTTCTTGTATATCGATGAACCTACGGTCAGTGTTATTTGACCTTTTTTAACTTTTTTGTTTCTCCCTCAGGACTGCAAGGTATGCCAGGGAATTACATATCTCCGAGTGGTCCGATGGGTATAAGTATGGGGCAGCCAACTTATCCACCATCACAGATGCCCTTACATCACGCTCAGCTGCGTCACGGGCCGTCTGTGCATACCTACATTCCTGGACACCATCACCACCCAGCAATGATGATGCACGGAGGACCACCTCACCCTGGAATGCCGATGTCAGCATCTAGCCCCTCAGTACTTAACACAGGAGATCCAACAATGAGTGGGCATGTAATGGACATCCATGCTCAGTAATTTAAGGGAATATGTGTTGTCTGCAATGGAATAAAATTTCATGTACTGTGTTTCTGCCACAACAGCAGTTCCAATCTTGGTGCCCATGTAGGACCAAGACAGTTTTCGACACAGGCACCCCCTAAAAATAAAAAAAATTAAAGCAAAAAAAAATTACAGCAGAAAGCAGATGCTGAAATCAAGTTTGGAGACATGATAAATACGTATATAAGACATTAAGAGAACAAAGAGTGAAATATTGTAAATGATATTATACTGTTAACCATATTATGTTGTTTCTTATAGATTTTTTTAAAAAAATGTGAAATTTTTCCACACTATGTGTGTTGTTTCCATAGCTCTTCACTTCCTCCTGAAGCCTCCTTACTTAAAGAAATTAAAGCCTTACAGTTACCCTGCAGAAGACAGAAAGTCCTCGTTTGCAGGTCTACAATAAGTATGTCAGGCAGAAGATTTTTTTTCTTCGATCCAAGGATTTCAGCCATGCGCACTTAGTCTACAGCTTTGTCTCTTCAGTTTTTTTCTCCCTGTCTCTGTCTCTCTCCCCCTCTCTCTCTCTTTCTCTCTCTCTCGCCTGGGGCTTGAATTTGCATGTCTAATTCATTTACTCACCATATTTGAATTGGCCTGAACAGATGTAAATCGGGAAGGATGGGAAAAACTGCAGTCATCAACAATGATTAATCAGCTGTTGCAGGCGGTGTCTTAAGGAGACTGGTATGAGGAGGCATGGAAACCAAAAGGCAATGTGTACGGAGCATAATTGTCACAAAGGAGTGTCAGTGTCCCCATTCAGCAGCAACCAATATGTGCATCATTTTCTTTTGTCATGCAGCTCAAAAACAAGAACTGTAGAAGATTTATTTTTAATACATTGACTTTCTTTCTCAGCACGGCAACAGCCGCGAGTACATTTTCCATAGTCCACCATGGAACATTTATGTATACATTGTAAATAAATTTTGTGCAAAAAGGACTGGAAAAGATAACTGTATTGTTGCAATTTTTTTCGGTATAATTAGGTTTGGTAACAGTTGGTATGTATACAGATGAAAGGGGCTTTTCCACTTTATAAGAATTTTTACTAAATACCCTCCTTCCCTAATAACTGTACTTTATTTATTAACAGTTTCTTATATAGCACAGTAGCAGGAGTGTGATATCTAGATATCGGATTAGGGCGCTAATCGGAATGAGTGGTTTTACTCAAGCAGCAGCAGTGGATAAGGGGTGTCAAGTCCTATAGACAGTAAATGTATACAAAGAAAGGTGGGTGGTATGCTGCGCTATAAAATAATAATTATATAATTTGCCAGTAAAAATTACTATAAATTTATAAACACATTTGCAAAGAATTTTTACATATATATAGCATGCTCAAAGATTAAGAAAAAAATTATAATAAAATAATTTAAAAGAGTTATGGTGCATTTGAGATATGTATTAACCCGTGTCCTCTAGTTTTGACCTGTCCAATAAGATGTTTGCGTCCAAACAAGTTGGGATGAATGTTAGGGTGTGCGTCAGTCTGTTGGTACCAACGTTTTACAGGGTCCTCCATCTATTGGAGGACCCTGTAAAACGTTGGTACCAACAGTATGCCATACACCCTACCATTCATCGCAACTTGTTTGGACACAAACATCTTATTGGACAGGTCAAAACTAGAGGACACGGGTTAATATATATCTCAAATGCACCATAACTCTTTTAAATTATTTTATTATAATTTTTTTCTTAATCTTTGAGCATGCTATATGTGTAAAAATTCTTTGCAAATGTGTTTATTAAATTTATAGTCATTCATACCACCCACCTTTCTAATATAGCGCACACATATTCAGCAGTGCTTTACAGGGAATATTTGAACATTCACATCAGTCCCTGCCCCAGTGGAGCTTACAATCTATATTCCCTACCACATGTGCACACACAGGCATTATAGGGTTAATTTGTTAGGAACCAAATAGCCTACCATTATATTTTTGGATTGTGGGAGGAAACCGGAGTATCTGGAGGAAACCCAAGCAAGTATGGGGAGAATATACAAACTCCGCACCGTTCGGGCCATGGTGGGAATCAAACCCATGACCTCAGCGCTGTAAGCCAGTAATGCTAACCATTACACCATCCGTACTGCCCAATACTTTGTTGAGGATGCGAGTGTCTCTCTGGCAATGTAGATCACTCAGCAAGATCGTTCGGCGCATGATGTGTGCCGAGTGATCTGACAGGGCCAGTGTTCTCCGGTGAGAACACTGACCTTGACCGGCGATTAAGTAGATTTATCCAGCATGATGGATATTTATCGCTGGGTGATATCGATGCACGAGGCCTTGCCTCACTATTGTTATGCCCCCTACACATGGATCAATGTAGGAGCATTTTCTAAGCGATCTAGTGAGATCGCTTAGAAAATGCCCTGAAATCACTCCTTGTGTAGGTCCCTTAATTTGTCACTGTTTAGAAAGTCAACCTTCTTTGTGACATTATAATGATGACATGATCATAATGTCCATATTGTTGTCATTTTCAGCATATTGACCTTGTTGACAACAATGACGATATCATAACTATCAATATTATGAATATCGACACAGTGACTGTTGACACCCTGCAGTGCCAACTATTCCTTGTAAAATATACACCTGAGCACATGGAGTAGTTCAAGTTATGTGTGGCTGGGAATGGAGGGAGTTCACAATGGGGGGTTTCATACCAAAAGTGGCATCATTAACAAAGGGATGAGTTGATTTAGTAAAGTTCTAAAAATAGAAATTCCCTTTAATCTGCTCAATTTGGATAAGCAAATAATGTCTTTTTGGTTGTGCTAAAACAAAATGTTTGTTAATAACCATTTTTTGCCCTTTAAAAAAAAAGTAAGCAAATAAGTAATAATTAATCATTTACTCACCAACACCTGGAATTTTTGACAAAAATTTATATGGATTGAATAAAAGGTCAAAGTATAATGGTACTAATTTTAAGGGAGGTTACTTAAATTAGTAATACAGTAATAATTAAAACACTAATATTCAATAATAAAAAATAAATAATGAATGTTGATTTTAAGTTATTCTTAAAAACAATAACAATGTGATACATCTAATTATTAAGCCATGATAAAAAAAACTGACACTTGGGGTGAAATTTAATAGGATGAGAGATTCAGAAAGTGATAAATTTGGTAAGAAATCTCCAGGTTTTTTTTAGAGAGGCAATCATTTACACTTCAAATTCAAACTGGTTTTGCAGTGTAAATGATTGCCGCTTTAAAAAAACCTGGAGATTTCTTACCAAATCCCTCACTTTTTGAATCTCTCATCCTATTATATTTCACCCTTACAGTCGAGTATGGATTGTGGTCTCACACGAATGGTGTGTAAGATTGTATACCTTTTTATGACTACTCTTTTAAGCCGTGAAATAAACAGGGTTAGAAAATGTGTATGAAAGGAAAATTTGATATCCCACTATCAATTATATGATTTAAAAAAAAAACAACAACTTTTTTTATAAACTATAGGACATTAAATAAAGAACATACTGTATGAAGCTGAATTTATCATATTCATACATGTATATTTCCATGCTTTAAATAGGTTTAAGGGTCACATACATAACAAAATGATTAACAAGTTGATTGCACTGATGATTTAATTCTATTCAACTAGTAGACTCATTATCATTAAAATATTACATCAGGAAGATTTAATTTCCTAGTAAAAGGTGTAATTGAAAATGCACAACACTTTAAGACGGTGATGTAACGGGGAATTAGGAACCATTGTGATAGATAAAAATGTTGCCACACGTGATGAAACTGATATATTTTCATACATGCTAAAGAGTGAATCTATATCTAAAATGGGAAGTGATTAATAATATTAAGATTGATTTGAAATCTAAATACATTCTTTAAAATAAAAATAATTTTATTGAGCAAAAAAATTACACAATTTAATTTAAAATAAGTAATTTTCTTGGAAAAAAGTAATAAGAATTAAGTAAAAAATGTGGTCTACAATTAAAAAGCATCTTTATTGCAGTGTTTATGATCCAAATAATGTTTACAATGTGACTAAATATACTATGTAGACTATATAAATATTAAGAGAGGTGGTATTAGCATTACTGCATTACAGAACTGAGGTCATGGGTTCCATTCCCACCACGGTCCTAATTGTGTGGAGTTTGTATATTCTCCCTGTGCTTGTGTGGGTTTCCTTCGGGCACTTGTGGTGGGTCAGATGTACAATGTGCAGACAGTATTGTTAGATGTGAGAGGGGGGTGGCCATACTGAAATCTAAATGACAGTGCCAAAATAAATCTGCCCAGTATTTGTGGTCTACATGCATATGCAGCCACTATTTACCCTGCATGCAAATGAATGTATTTGTACACCTTGCATTGCAATACGGTTTGTACAATTGCACAGTTACATACACTATTTAACTTTATTCCAAAATCAGTTTAAGGCCATTATCGTGGTGGAGATAACCCACGTTTATTTCAGTGCCGTACCGGAACATGCCATTATAGTGATCACTAATATGTACAAGCTTCCTTTTACATAGAGGTGAGTTTAATTATATACTCTTCAGGTACCAGTTCAGCAGGAGCCTTCCATCTCAACTGTGACAACATAGTAGCCCACTCCTTTCAAATTTCATCATAGTGGGCCTACAGGAAATGGTAGACCTCAAATACTATGGGCCTGATTCACATTTCTATGCCACCCTTTGATTTACGTACAAATCCGATGGTTGGGGATCTGTTCATTTGCAGAATGGCCCTGCGTGATTGCTCTTTGACCCCCTTAGCTTCAGCAGGATTGACATGTTGAAGTGTTTGGGGGTGGACCGGGACTGGTGGCTGGGACCATTCTACAAAATGCAGGCATGTTGTGCTTGTTTTGTAGGCATGCCTACAGGTCTGCAGACTTCCTGGACACAGCTGACCAGTAATTATGGGCAGTCTGAGTAAGCTTTGGTTTATGCATGCTGGCTGAGGGATGCAACCAGGTTGATCCATCTTCAGATGCAACACTTGGATCACAGGTGCATGCAGGAGGCATCTTTCTCCTACAGAGGTCTCCTACTGCATTTTAGTTGTATGGGATTGCACAGCAGCTTCCCCTTAGCTGAGTAATAAGGTGCTAAGCAGATTCGGGACCATTGAACCACCTACACACATTTTTCTGCTCAAATTATTCTAGCCCCATCCCGACTATGGCTCTTTTCTAGCCACACCCTGCCTGTGACTTATTTTAACCCCACCCTGTTTATGGTTTATTCTAGCCACACCCTGCCTATGAGTTAGTATAGCCACACCCTGCCTATGAGTTAGTATAGCAACACCCTGCCTATGAGTTAGTATAGCCACACCCTGCCTATAAGTTAGTATAGCCACACCCTGCCTATGAGTTAGTATAGCCACACCCTGCCTATGAGTTAGTATAGCCACACCCTGCCTATGAGTTATTCTAGACATATCCTGTCTATGTCTTATTCTAGTTAAACCATGTCTATAGTTTATTCTAGCCCAACCCTGCCTGTCTCTTATTTGAACCACACACTGACTATGGCTTATTCTAGTCCCACACTGGCTATGAGTTATTTTAGTCCTGCCCTGACCGTGGCTTATTCTAGCCCTACCCTGACTATGACCTATTCTAGTCCCACCCTGGCTATGGTTTATTCTAGCCCCAACCTGACTATGACTTATTCTAACCCCACCATGCCTATAACTTATTGTAGCCCCACAATGCCTGTGACTTATCGTAGCCCCACCCTGCCTATGACTTATTCTAGTCCCTCCCACCCTGGCAATTACTTATTCTAGTCCCTCTCACCCTGGCTACGGCTTATTCTAGCCCTGCCTTGGCTATGGCTGGTTTCAGCCCCACCCTGGTTATTACCTATTATAGCCCCGTCCTGGTAATGACCTATTATAGCCCCACCCTGGCTTTGGCTTATTCTAGCCTAGTGATGGCTAACCTTGACACTCCAGCTGTTGTTGAACTACCATCCCAGTATGCCCTGCATCAGTTTTAGCCTGGCCAAATAGTAAAACTTTTGCAGGGCATGCTGGGATGTGTAATTCAACAACAGCTGGAGTGTCAAGGTTAGACATCACTCTTCTAGCCCCACCTTGGCTATGGCTTATTCTAGCCCCATCCTGAATATGACCTATTATAGCATTACCCTGGTAATGACCTATTATAGACCTACCATGGCTATGGCTTATTCTAGCCCCACCCTGGCTATGGCTTATTCTAGCCCCATCCTGCCTATGACTGATTCTAGTCCCTCCCACCCTGGCTATGACTTATTCTAGACCATCCAACCCTGGCTATGACTTATTCTAGTCCCTCCCACCCTGGCTATGGCCTATTATAGCCCCACCCTGGTAATGAGCTATTATAGCCCTACTGTGGCTATGGCTTATTCTAGCCCCACCCTGGCTATGGCTTATTTTAGACTCATCCTGCCTATGACTGATTCTATTCCCTCCCACCCTGGCTATCACTTATTCTAGTCTCTCCCACCCTGGCTATGACTTATTTTAGTCCCTCCCACCCTGGCTATGGCCTATTATAGCCCCACCCTGGTAATGACCTATTATAGTCCCACCTTGGCTATGGCTTATTCTATCCCCATCCTGGTTATGACCTATTATAGCCCTACCCTGGCTATGGCTTATTCTAGCCCCACCCTGGCTATGGCTTATTCTAGCCCCATCCTGGTTAAGACCTATTATAGCCCCACATTGGCTATGACTTATTCTAGCTCCACCATGCCTATGACTTATTCTAGCCCCACCCTGGCTATGACTTTTTCTAGCCCCACCTTGGCTACATCTTAGTATATCCCCAGTTTTGACAAATTATTTGAATTGGTAGTCTGACCCTAGTAAGACAAAGCTAATATTTCCCTCTTTCCTTCACTCACGGTTATATATGGCATTGTGAAACACATTTGCAATGGTTCATATGGCACAAGTGGCACTGCTTGTACCAGGAAACAGAGTTGGCTTGAAAGAAGCAAAGCCTTTTGGTGCTAATGCTCAGGTGGGCGAATATGTATAAATTAAAAAATTCTAGATGGTCGCAGTTAAAAAAGAGGTTATTTATGCCCACACACTGGGGCATTGCAAGATGTACAGTACATCCGGAAAGTATTCACAGCTCTCCACTTTTTACACATTTTGTTATGTTACAGCCTTATTCCAAAATGAAATAAATTCATGAAATAAATTAATTTTTCCCCTCAAACTTCTGAACACAATACCCCATAATGAAAATGTGATAACGTTTTTTTGGGAGATTTTTGCTAATTTATTAAAAATAAAAAATGAAGAAAACGCATGTACACATTCACAGCCTTTGCCATGAAGCTGCATGGGCAGTGAAATGGCTAGCATTACTGTCTCACAGCACCGAGGTCATGGGTTCAAATCCCACCATGGCCCTAACTGTGCAAAGTTTTTATATTCTCCACATGCTTGTGAGGGTTTCCTCCCACATTCCAAAAATATACTGGTAGGTTAATTTGCTCCCAACAATATTAACCCTAGAATTAATGTGTGTGTGTGTATATGTGGTAGGGAATAAGCTCCACTGGGGCAGGGACTGATATGAATGTTCAAAAATATTCTCTGTAAAGCGCTGCGGAATATGTTTGCGCTATATAAATAACTGGTAATAAATAATTCAACACCACACCAGTTGTGTATGCAATACTTTTATATCAGACAAACTTGCGCAAAGATACTCTCAAATCCAACCAGGACATAAGCACAAGAATGGTACATTGACATCTGGTTTGGAAAACAAAAAATTTCAGTACTGAATGTAACAAAAATGTAATTCCAAAAGATTATATAATATTGGCACAATTAATAAAGCAAGACACACCAGACTGATGATTACCTAATGCCAGTAACCATTATCACCATCATCAGAGAGTATTTACACCAGTACTTCCAGGTATGTGATCCAGCTACATACCTACAGACACACCTGCTGGTCCAAATCAGCTTGTAGCATATCTTTACTGTAATCTGTCTGCGTTTGCACTCCCTTTACCCAGAGCAGGCTCTACCATTTATTATTATCAGTTATTTATATTGCGCACACATATTCCGCAGCAGTGGCGTAAGTTCGTTCCAGATGCCCGGAGGCAAGATATATATTGGTACACACACACACACACACACACACACACACACACACACACACAACACAATAAAATCGTATATAAAATATATATTTCTGTTAAGTAATATAGATAGATAACACATATGTTTCTCAGAACTTAGCCACAGAAGCAATATTGTTGGCTTTTAAATAACTGATTTATACTTGCATGGGGAGGAGAGGTGCCCCCTTGGGAGCAGGAGCCTGGCGGCAGATGACTCCATTGCCTCCCAGAGTCCTGCCTCTGTTCCGCAGTGATTTACAGAGAATATTTTAACATTCACATAAGTCCCTTCCCCAGTGGAGCTTACAATCTATATTGCCTACCACATGTACATGCACACACATTCATTCTAGGTCTAATTTTGTTGGGAGACAATCAACCTACCAGGATATGTTTGCATTGTGGAAACCCATGCAAGCACAGGGAAAACATACAAACTCAGTAACGGCCATTATGGAAATTGAACCCATGACTTCAGTACCATTAGGCAGCTGCCTAGGGGCTCCAAAATCTGGGGGATGCCCCTGTATCCGACTATCAAAAATTAAAGGATAATTCTGAGACATTCTCATGGAACTTAATGCAAATGGTAGGAGTTGAACTTCTAAGATGCCACCTTCACACATTCCATGTTCAACTGAGCAAAGTCAGTATTGGTGAGTAGGTAGTGGGAGCAGTAAGCTAAAGTTTTGCCCAGGGTGCCAAAAAAACTTGCACCGTTCCTACCTTTCCCTGCCTCTTTACATTTCTCCTATCATAATATGACACAAGGGGTCTCCATATGGATACAGTATAGGCGTACAATAAGCAAATCAGTGCTAGCCCTACTCAACATGAGCTTCTTTACATGTTAATAATAAAAGTGGTTTAAGGGGGAATAATATGGATTAGAAAATAATTATAGAATAATAGGGATCGAGGGAGGAAAACATTTTAATTAGAAGTGTAAATCAGTTTAGAACAGATGGGTGTGAGTCTGTCCAGTACGACAAAGGATTATGAAATTATTAAATTATAATGTGCTGTCAGCAGTTGTTCAAGTTGTAAGGTATCTGGACATTAGAATGACAGCCAATAGGTCTACTACTATTGTATTAGGTCAACATGGTCAAAAATTCAACATGCTAATGGTCAACAAAGCATATTTTCGACATCAATTTTTAAAGTTTTTCATACTTTACCATCCTAAGTATGCCAATCACAATAACGGAGCAAGTCAGCTTTCCCAAAGCGCAATGAATGAAGCGAGCCAAGCAAGGGGACATGGTACCCTATTTGGGGGTCCATATGCTACAAGATATCATTTACACCCAAAAAAAACCGTCAAAACTCATTCACATGCCATCCATTTTTATTTCGACCTTTTTCTTGTGTTAACGTTTTTTCCATGCCAACCTTAGGCATGGTTACCTTTTGGGTTCTGTTGACCTAATGAACCACATTCAAGTGGTAATTAGAGGGTAAAACAGAAGTGGGGAATAAGATGAAAGGGTACTCTTTACTTAGAACGGCGCCCACGATTTTGATCGTGGGCATCGTTAGTAAAAAATCTCGGGCATCTCGGGCATTGAATGCACTAAAAAATCGGGTGCGATACGACCGACGAGATGCCCGCGATTTCCCATAGGGAACAATGTTAAATGTCTCAATTGACCCGATTTTCCTGTTCAATGCCTCAATTGACCCGATTTTTCCATAGGAAACAATGTTAAATGGGTCACAGAGGCCAAATAGGCACCCTGAAGTGTATAATGGCCACCCGAATTGTTAACGCCACCCCACGATCAACGTCAACCCGAAGCGTGGCGAGCGCAGCGGTACGCGTCCTACGACCTTTTCATACCCCCACTATCCACGTCGGCGTGGAGTTGAGAATAGAAAGTGTGGCGAGCGCAGCGAGCCACCGAGCCCGAAGCGTGGCGAGCCCCGCGAGGGTACGCGGACAGCTGTGAAGCCCGCGAGGGGACGCGGATACCTGTTAAGGTATCCGCGTCCCCTCGCGGGGCTCGCTGCGCTCGCCACGCTTCGGGCTCGGTGGCTCGCTGCGCTCGCCACACTTTCTATTCTCAACTCCACGCCGACGTGGATAGTGGGGGTATGAAAAGGTCGTAGGACGCGTACCGCCGCCCCTCGCGGGCTCGCTGCGCTCGCCACGCTTCGGGTTGACGTTGATCGTGGGGTGGCGTTAACAATTCGGGTGGCCATTATTCACTTCAGGGTGCCTATTTGGCCTCTGTGGCCCATTTAACATTGTTTCCTATGGAAAAATTGGGTCAATTGAGGCATTGAACAGGAAAATCGGGTCAATTGAGACATTTAACATTGTTCCCTATGGGAAATCTCGGGCATCTCGTCGGTCGCATCGCACCCGATTTTTTTAGTGCATTCAATGCCCGAGATGGCCATGATGGGCGCCCTTCTAAGTGAAGAGTACCGATGAAAGACATTGCAGTAATTAATATATATTAAGGTGGTATAGTTAGAGGCAAAGTTTGTGGACAAAGTGGTGATGGAGTTTATGTGAAGGGATAAGAGGTGGTGAAGTAGCAATCAAAAGGATGATAATAAGTGATAACATAAACTATGTGTGAGGATAATAGAAATAGAATATAAAATGAAAAATAATATAACACAATGCTTTAGGTAAAATATGGTACGCTATAGAAAAAAAGTAAAGTACGATAAGCAAGAAAAAATTATAAATCTATGAAAAGATTATTATTTTAAAAATAATAGTTGTAATAATTATAATAATTATAATAATTATAAACTGCTACTTGCTTTACATTGGGACCAAAATAGTAATAAAACAAGACTGGGTAATAACATATAGGCAGACAGATATAGAGGTAGGAAATCCCAGCTCGTAGACTTACAATCATGCATACACACTTGCCGATGTGGGCATTGGCAGCAACCATGCTGCATTCGGTAGCATGACCCTTGCTAACGACATCCCTACGTTGATCTTGCATGTAAGGCCAACAGAGGACGTCACTGATGTCATGCATCTTCAGCAACAGTGGTACACACTGCACGTTTTGTGGTTCCAATCTGTCAAAATCAGGCAAATCATTCAAAATGCTGTCTTGTGTGCACCCATTTTTAGTGCTACATATTAAATATTAACTATGGTAGAGGTTATTTAGTGGACTGTGTGATCCAATCATAGACTAATGTTGGCCTATGGTCAACAGGTTGTAAAAGTGAAGAAAGAGAAACTATGTAAAGTTATGTATGGACTGTACAGAGGGTATGCAAATGGCTAAGATAGCTTGGTACTTGTTTCCTAGCACGGCGCCACCGATTAACATTGGAAGGCATCAGGTCTGAAAAATCGGTCGCATCGCATCGCATCGCATGCGACCAATTCGACCCGATTTTTAATTGTACAGCCAAACTGATGGCTGATTACAGTGTAAAATGCCCCCCCCCCCCCAGACCCGATTTTTAATTTTATACCCACCCTCATGGGTAATTACTATGTCAAATGTCCCCCCATTGTTAATGCCACTCCACGATCAACCCCAACCCGAAGCGTGGTGAGCGCAGCGAGGCCACAAGTGGCGACGGTACGGGTCCTCTGACCTTTTCATGCCGCCACTATCCACGTCGGCGTGGAGTTGATTTTATATAGTGTGGCGAGCGCAGCGAGCCACCGAGCCCGAATCGTGGCGAGCGGATGCGGATTACTTCACATGTATTCCGCGTCCGCTCGCCACGATTTGGGCTCGGTGGCTCGCTACGCTCGCCACACTATATAAAATCAACTCCACGCCGATGTGGATAGTGGGGGTATGAAAAGGTTGGAGTAACGCGTACTGCCGCCCCTCGCGGGCTCGCTGCACTCGTCACGCTTCAGGTTGGCGTTTATCGTGGCGTCGCATTAACAATGGGGGGTCATTTGACCTAATAATTAACCATTATGGTGGTATACAATTAAAAATCGGGTCTGGGGGGGCATTTTACATTGTAATCAGCCATCAGGGTGGCTGTACAATGTAAAATCGGGTCGGTCGCGTCGCATCGCATACCATTGTAATGGCATGTGATGCGACCGATTTTAATATTGTATTAGAACGTCTTTAAACCCCGAAAATCGGGTCAGTCGGGTGTGATCGGGTCCCATCGCATACCTTAAGTTATGGTATGCGATGGGACCCGACGGGCGCCGTGCTAGGAAACAAGTACCGATAGCTTATAGATAAAATAATAATAAAATAAGTAATAATGTAAAATCTATAATAAATAAATAAATTGTGTAATAGCTCACACATATCAGTGGTCAATGAATTATATGATGATTAAGGAAACTGCATGTCTGCTTGGATATCTGAGCTGCCAGATTATTTTGTAATACATTTAATTATCCATATTCTGTGGCACATTTTATTTAGTCTGGATTTAATTAGTTCAATAACATGTATAATTTACTTGTTTGTAATTAAAGGAATGCACAGGTAACTATGTAGGTTTGTTGCTATGGATTTCTGTACATTTTAAAATCGTAACCGTTGAATAAATTTGCTTAAATCTGGCATGTCCAAACTATAGCCCTCCAGCTGTTGTGAAACTACAAGACCCATCATGCCTTGCCACAGTTTTGCTATTTGGGAATGCTAAGACTATGCCAAGGCATGTGTAGTTTCACAACAGCTGGAGGGTCACAGTTTGGACATGCTTGCCTTAAATAGTTATATGTAGGGATGTATGAAAATATACATGATATTTTTTTCAAAGACAGAGATGCCACTGCAATTCTTATTATATTCTTTCATGTCTTTCTATCTATTTGTGAAACGTATTGTTTAGCCAAGACACTGTGGCTTGGGTCACTCAACATATATGATTGTCTCTAAAGCTGCCCATACACTTGGAGATTTATTGCGCAATCTGGCTGGTTGGAACAAAAATCTGGTAATTTATGGGAGCAAATGACAGTTGATCATTTGCTTTGAAATGCTGGAAAACTGCCAAAAACTGTAATTCAAATATTACCAGATTTTTGTTCCAACCAGCCAGATTGCGCAATAAATCTCCAAGTGTATGGCCAGCTTAAGAGTTTGGAAGGTCAAATAAGTATAAAAATGATTACAATAATACAAAGAAGATATGGGAACAATTCCAGCGGATTGGAAAAGAGAATATGATGCCACTGCACAAAAGTGGAAGCAAGGAAGAAGTAAGTAACTTACAGGATCCCAAACAGCATAATAACAGACCATGAGGGGGAGGGGGCTTTACAGGTAACATATCTAGAGTTTATTTGGGCATTAGACACCTCTAGAGCTCAGACACTACTGTGCTGTGCCCTAGAGCAATGTGGTGGCTGCTGGGACAGAGAAGGGGGCCTGAGCGGAGGCGGCTGTACACGGGCATCCTCCACTCTTAAAGTGTCTCTGCTCTTGTGTCTTTGCCTCCACTCCATACTGTCCTGCTCACATTGTGACTGCCTGGTTCTGTTACTGCATAAGAGGTACAAGCTAGTGATGTAAGTTTGCTCCAACAAGCAAACTGGGGATTAGTATGCCTTCCTATGGTTCCATCACTGTCCGAAAAATTGTCCCATAAACTCTTTGCTCTGATTCAAAATCACCTGCACTCACAATATCATGAATAATTACATTTTATTACTATGCCATATATTTTATACAACTCAATATGATGCCTGAGCATCATTAATCATTATTTTGAGATAAGGGGATTTGCAGAGGTTAATTTAAGCAAATTTTCAGTACTTGTGTAGTTTCACAGCGGCACTTCCCTGCGGATCGCATCGTATGCAAATCGCATGCGATTACGATTTGATACGCAATGCTATTTAGCACACCCCCACTATCCACGTCACCCCTAAGCATGGTGAGCGCAGCGGTAAGCATCCTCACGACCTGTTCATAGCCCCACTAACCACGTTGGCATGGAGTTGATTTTATAAAGTGTGGCGAGCCCGAAGCGTGGCTAGCGCAGCGAGCCTCACGAGGGGACACGGAAAAAGATCCTGAAGCATGGCTTGCGCAGCGTGGCCGTGAGGGGACATGGATTACTGGACGTGTATTCCGCGTCCACTCGCCATGCTTCGGGCTTGTTTTATGCGTCCCCTTGGAGGGCTCGCTGCACTCGCCACGCTTCGGGCTCGCCACACTTTATAAAATCAACTCCACACTGACGTGGATAGTGGGGGTATTAATAGGTTGGGAGGACACGTACCATTGCGCTCGCCACACTTAGGGGTGACGTGGATAGTGGGGGGGGTGCTAAATAGCATCATGTATGCAAATCGTTTGCAAATATCACGTGCGATTTGCATACGATTTGCATGTGATCCGCTGGGAAGTGCCGCTGTGAAACTACACAAGTACCAAATTTTGCACTCCCAGCATTTACCTAGTTGTTTTTGAGAGTCAGTCGTTTCCTGGTTAGAAAATCCTGGCACTCTAAAACACCTGTGTAGTCTTCCCTGAAGAACACGTTCTAGCTTATCCCCTCAGTTTTAATGTAACCTTTGCATACAAAATATCTCTTTTCATAATATTGCTTTATGTAGTTTGTGATCAGAATGCAGGGCTAACGTTCCGAAATATTCTCAACCTAGATTCTTTAACTGATCTTACTGTAATTTGTTCTGCAGTCTAATACCAGGTTACAATGCAAAGTCATTGCCAAGAGCACATTGACCTTAAATTGTAGCATTAATGATCTAGCTGATTGTGTGCTAAATGAAAAATAAATCTCACTAGCGTGATGTTTTTAAAGTACGTTTTCTGATCTCATGATTGCTTTACGGCTGCTGCAAAAAGGAGCAACCTCTGTTTTAAGCTGATGAAAACCAACCACAAAAGGCAATAGTTTAAGGGAAAAATTGAAGTAACAAACTCACATTTTAAGTTATGGCTTAATGGCAGTACAGATGTGCGTAATACACAGGTTCTCAAAGTCGGTCCTCAGGACCGCACACAGTGCATATTTTGCAGGTCTTCACATAGAATCAAATGAAATAATTAGCTCCACTTGTAGATCTTTTAAAAAGTGTCAGTGAATAATGAGTGCACTGGTCAGGTGACCTGGAAAACATGAACTGTGTGGGGTCCTGAGGACCGAGTTTAAGAACCACTGGTGTAATGGGTAGCATTACTGCCTTACAGCACTGAGGTCATGGATTTGGTTCTCACCATAGCCCTTAATGCATACCTCCCAACATTTGAAGGACAGGAAGCGGGACCCTGCACGTTGCCGAAATTTGGGGGTGTGGGGGCATGGCCAGTGACACCACTCACCAGTACACTGGGTACCAGTCATCACAAGCTAGGAGTAGCCAGGGACTTACTTGGTGGCTGCGATGAATAGAGGGATATCTGGCCTGGAGCTGACGTCACACACCCTCCTACAAAACACATTTTCCTATGCACACCTACCATTTTTTTCTGGCATGCCTGCATTTGTCTTAGCATTTACACTAAAGATGCCTACTTCCTGTCAATCACCTTGAATTTGGCTAGCGAAGAAAAAAAGTAGCAGGATTTCTTTGCTAGTAGGTGCCGTGCATGGCACCTATTGGCCGGACGCATTAATAGCGTATCAATAATTGGCAGCGATCAAGTCTGAATCGGGCTCTTAGATTGTAAGCTTCACTGGGGCGGGGATTGATGTGAATGTTCAGATATTCTCTGTAAAGCACTATATAAATAACTTTTATAAATAACTGATCATATATAATAACGACTAGTGAAGGTTTTTTGTAGCAACGTATATAGAGCCTGATTCAGCGAGCACCAGGAATGGCTTCACATTGGAAGATTTTCGTGATAATTACACTCCAGACAGACAGTTCCAGGGCAATGTGTCCGTTTCATATGTTTCACATCTTATTCCGCCGCACTTACCTGGATTTTAGGGAGGAACTGCTACTTGTTATGCAACATGTTATGTTTTATGCACAAAGCAGAGCCGATGGTAAAAGATATAACCCCTCTTCTAGATATCCTATATTAAAAAAAAACTATTGGTGCTCCCCACCTCTACTTTCCATACACGCCTCTATTTTCCATACATGCAACAAACCTCTTCAAGTGTGTTGCTTGCTGATGATCACTAGTTCACTAGCCGCCGATTACTATATGTTGTTCCGCCATTTTGTGGGGCTGGTAACTTGTATTATAGGAATACATATGAATGACCGTCAGTCAGAATACCAACATGGCATCCTGATGGAAGGAATCTGGACAGAGGTCTGGAAAGTATACTTACTTTTCCCCTGCCCCCCCCCCAACTGCAGCCTAACTCTAACCCCCTCCCACCACAGCCTAAACCTAACGCTCCCTCCCCACAGCCTAAGTCCCCTAATAGTGCCCAAACCTATATGGCATAACCCAAACCCACTCTGCACACTTAAGATTAAGTTGCTGGCAGTCGGAATGCCGGTGTTGGCATGTCCATCCATGTCGGTATTCCGGCGCTGGTCTTAACCGCATCCCTTGTCATATAAATACTTTACTGTGAAGCACATATAGACAGAGAAATAATGGTAATTGCTGCCAAGTAGAACAATACATTAATACTATTCAAACTTAGATGAGGACCTGGTTATTGTTAATTACTAGGAATCTGTTCCAGTGATAACAACTAAGCATCTTTATAATTATAACATAAACATTAAAACTAATAATTGTTTTGATGGAGATTACAATACTACATAGTTACATTGCCACGATTTGATGCTGTCAAATTGTATGTATTTGTGCCCTGTTGTACAGAAAATACTGAGGTGGAGATGTATCAAGATTGGAGAGTAATTAATACTGCTTTCACATCGCAAAGTGCAGGTTCGCACTGAGACTTTGAAACGGTTCAGTCCCGGCGCGAACCTGCATTTTGGGATGTTCACATCCCCACAGCGAACCGGCATTATTGCTGGTTCACTGACATCATCTGGGGGTGCGGCGGGGAGTCGGTGCGTCATCGGGGGTGGGGGAGGAGTCAGCGATTAGAGCTGGCGCTGCTCCAAGCACTGCCTCCTCCATAGTGTGAACGGGAAATGGGTTGCTTGACCCGTTTAACCCGTTCACACCGCCAAGCAACACAGCAACGAAATGGTAAGAACTTTACCGGTTCATATTGCTGTGTTGCTACCCGTTTACAGGACACGGCAACCCCTTTCACATTGCACTAATAACCGGGTCAAACCGGCTTGTACACGGTAATTAGTTGCCATGTTAAAGGGGTATAAGTGAAGAAGTTACCCAAAACAATGTTTTCCCCCAGAGTTTTTACATATTTCTGAATTTTCCCAGCACAGTAATATCGTATGACATTTACTTCCAATTAAGATCCGCGGTCCCAAGCGGGTAGATGTATGAAGCAGTGATAAGGGAGTAGAAGTGATAGAGTGCTTGGTACTTATAACCGGCCAATCAGCTCCTAACTGTTCCTTTTTAAACCCAGTCTGTAACTTAACAATCAGGAGCTGATAGGCCAGTGATAAAGTACCAGGCACTTTATCACTTCTCCTCTTTAATAATAATAATAATAATAATAATAATTATTATTATTATTATTATTATTATTATTATTATAGTAAGGTAGGTGTAGTTACTGACCATCATTGGTAAATAAATCCCTAATAATGATCTAATTGCTGTACTATATACTTTATATATACTTTTTTATAGACTTTATTACACTTTAATATTTTTGTCCAATGGTGTCCCCCTGCAGCCTTATCCGGCCACACCAAAGGAGGAGATGATCAGCTATTAATGCATTTAAAATGAATGAGATATTATTAGTATGGCCATTGTTCAGTGCAAGATGTTAGAAGGCATCAGGGGCAAGTAAACTGGTTACAAATAGGGAATTATCTCTCGTTTAGCATTAAAATTCATTTAGATAAAATTGCCACAAACATTTAAATGGAGAGATTAGTTCCCCCTCACGCCTTATTGCACTCTTTCAGTGGACATTTTGCACGTTGGAAATTCCGTCTTCCCTGCTTGCTTGCTGTCTCCTAGCTACCCCCTTATTCACAGCAGAGGCACAGGGGAGTGCTGGCAGCTAGCTGCCCAGGAAAAGCCAGAAATTACTTGAATTCTGCCCCTTGCATGTAGGGAAAGCTAGCCCCCAGCGCCTACCAAGGAGCCCCCCCTCTGTGCCAGCCTCCCAGCTCCTACCATGGAGCACCGTCTGTGCCAGCTTCTGCATGGGAGCCCCCTCTGTGCCAGCCCCCTAGCTCCTGCCAAATAACCTCCTCTGTGCCAGCCTATGCCAGGGAGCTCCCTCTGTGCCAGCCTATGCCAGGGAGCCCACCCTCTGTGCTAGCCCCAGCTTCTGCCAGGGAGCACCCTGTGTGTCAGCCCCCCAGCTCCTGCCAGTGTGCCCCCTCTGTGTCAGCTCCTGCCAGGGAGCTCCCCTCTGCACCGGCTCCTGCCAGTGAGCCCCCCTATGTGCCAGCCCCCCAGGGAGCCCCCTCTGTGCCAGCTCCTGCCAGGGAGCCCCTCTACTTGCGCTGCTGCTCATGCAATCTGCTCCGGTGTGCAGGCAGTGTGCATTGTAGAGAATCAGAAGTCATCTCTGCTCTGTCTACGAGCGAGCAAATTTCCGAGACGCTCACACTGCAGGCTGTGAATAGAGCAGTGTGGGTCCGGGTTAGGAAGTGCCTCTTGTGGGGCAGAGGGGCCTGGAGAAGAGGTAGCAGCCATTCCCTGCTGTGCAGCCGCTTCTCTCACCCAGGAGCTGCCTGGCAGCATGGA